>NC_034410.1:9746735-9885130 GCF_002078875.1 Numida meleagris
CTCACCACCCTCTCAGTGAAAAAATTCCCTGACATCTAATCTACATCTCCCCTCTTTTAGTTTAAAACCATTCCCCTTTGTACTATTGACTCATGTAAAAAATTGATTTCCCTCCTGAGTTCCCTTTAAGCATTGGAAGGGTGCAATGAGGTCTCCCAGGAGCCTTCTCTTCTCCAGGCTGAACAAGCCCAGCTCCCTCAACCTTTCTTCATAGGAGAGGTGCTCCAGACCTCTGAGCACTTTGTGGCCCTCCTCTGGACCTGCACCAGCAGCTTCATGTCTTTCCTGTGCTGTGGGCTCCAGACCCGGACACAGTACTCCAGATGGGAGCTTTGGCGTTTTCTCTAAGCACCCATTAAGCCCCAAAACACCTTCCCCGCACCACACAACGCGTACCACCGCCGTGTACGTAGCCCTGGATGACCAGGATGGGAGCCCCATTTAACCAGCCGGTTGGTTGGGGGGGGGCACACTTGGACATGCGGCAACCCACGGGGCAGGCGGGGAGGAGGGGGGCATTGATGAAGCTCCCTTCCCGCAGCATTGCACCCCCACACAGTCTGCAGCCCTCGCAGCGCCCCACTGCACCGCTCCGCCCCGCCCCGCCCCGCCCCGCCCACTGAGGGCCGCGTCCCGCCCCCAGACGGAAGCCGGGCGCTCTCGCGAGACGTGCGGGCTCTCTTCCCGTTTCCGGCGGCGTGGCGCTGAGCGGCGGCATGGCGCTGTACAACTTCAAGAAGATCACGGTGGTGCCGTCCGCCAAGGTATGGTCGCGCACTGTGCCGCGCTGACGGGAGCGCTCTCCCCTTTCCCTTCCCCCCCCACCCGACCCCGTCCGGCCGGGCTCTGTGCCGTGCGGGTGGCGGCTGTCGTGGAGGCCGCTGAGGCGCGGCCCGGGGCCGTGCTTTCCTTGTCTGGCGGAGGAACTTTGCTCCGTGCCGGCGGGGTGCGGCCCCCTGCTAGGCCTCCGCCAGAAGGAAATGAGTGCTTATCGCTTTGTTAAAGCGAGACGCCTTGTAGCTGACGGCGCTGCTTTGATTGCAGGACTTCATCGATTTGACGCTGTCAAAGACTCAGCGGAAGACTCCGACTGTCATCCACAAGCATTACCAAATCCATCGGATCCGGCAGTTCTACATGCGGAAGGTGAAGTACACGCAGCAGAACTACCACGACCGGCTCACCCAGATCCTGGCGGACTTCCCCAAGCTGGATGTAAGTGCAAGCCGAGTGGTCGCCAAGGAGCTTGGCTTTCAGGAGCCGGGGGCACTCCTGCAGTGTTTCAGTTCACAGGTTGGAGCGGCTCCCAGCAGGTTCTGATGAGAGTACATTCGGGCAAATGTGTTTTACAGAAGCGCTGCGTTCCTGCTGGGAAAAATAAATCGTGCCCGTGGGTGTTTGCTGAAGGATGCGTTTTGCAAAGATTTAGCTGTTCGAGTCTGTTGGCCAGAAATGTTGTTCTGCAGTGCTGGAAGTAAGGGATACCCGAGCACATCACATTGCCT
The DNA here is from genome assembly GCF_002078875.1 of Numida meleagris. Taxonomy (NCBI): domain Eukaryota; kingdom Metazoa; phylum Chordata; class Aves; order Galliformes; family Numididae; genus Numida; species Numida meleagris. Next base: position 9,748,241 of record NC_034410.1, read on the forward strand.
CCCACTTTCAGTTCTTCAGAAACGTCGCTTTAGTCGACAAAATGAACATTACTCTCAGCCCCATCAGAAATAGTGTGGGGAATGCACTGTGACACGGCGTGCATAGTCATAACTTCCCAACCACAGCTGAGTTGAGGTGCCCACTGGGATTTCTTTATGGGCAGCTTCATATACATGCTGAAACCCTTCATCTGCAGCCCTAATTTTTCCTGGTGTTTTTCTGTCCAGGGAATTCCTGCAAATATCGCCTGCGTTTTAATATCTCAGGATGAAATTTCTCCACATAAATGCGTAAATAGCTAAAAATATTTAGTTTAGAAGAATTGAAGATGTTGCTTTCTTAGAAAGCCAAGGGATTTATCTGAACATTGAAGAAACCCTTATTATCCAGACTTACCGTAATTTAGCACTCAAACAAAGTAAGGAGTTAACACTGTTGCTGTGTTTTTGCTATAGGATGAATTTACTGTTGGAAACTGCTTCTGCAGGCTTCTTGCAGTTTCATTATTCAATAAAAGAAAGTTCAGAGTTGAAATATGAAAGTATTTTACGGTGCAAAAGACAAAATAAGAACTTGGTCTAAGCCAGTCCAAGGTATGGTTGTGGAAAAATTCAAAGCATTAACAGTTATGCATGTAATGACCTAGGGGATTATTTTTGTTAGGCAAGATGGTAATAGATAGTAATGAAAACAGTTTGGGTTGTATTGTCACTTGTGCTGCTGCATTAGCGGAAAAAATGAACTTATGTAGTTGCCAAGAAATTGTCATCTTTGGGAAAATAAGGTTAACTTTATTTTATGTCCCCCCTTTTTTTTTTTCTTTTAGGATATTCATCCTTTTTATGCAGATTTGATGAATGTTCTGTACGACAAAGATCACTACAAGCTGGCTTTGGGACAGATTAACATTGCCAAGAACCTGATTGACAAGTAAGGAATATTTCTTTCTCCAGTTGTGTACCCGTGAGGTCGGTTGCTGGATCGCTTCCTGTTCCGTTGTCTCTGCAGTGTTGCGAAGGACTACGTGCGCCTGATGAAGTATGGGGATTCTCTTTACCGCTGCAAACAGCTGAAACGTGCTGCTCTGGGACGAATGTGCACCATTATCAAAAGACAGAAACAAAGCCTGGAGTATTTGGAGCAAGGTTGGTGTAATAACTACGCTAAAATACAGGAATATAAAGACAATATACGTTGTTATTCATACAAAGGATAACACATTGTTCTGTTTTTAACTGTTAAATACAGAATGTGGATGATGGAAACTTGAAATAGTTCCCAAACCCCCAAACATTTAGAATATAGTTTTCAACTAAGTAGTTCTCTTACTTTAAATTGAAAACATTACGGTGTTAGTAACAGTTCCCAAATGTCTGCACTCACTTAAAGGTTGTAGCCATGCTTGTGTTTATCATTATTTTCACTTACATATATCTGAAAAATTATTGCTAAACATTTTCCAAGCAGTACTCTTTATTTCGGGCTCATTATTACTTACCTCAGGCTGTTGCCTGATATGATTGACTCGTTCTAGCTCCAAGACACTGGTCTTCATGTGTAAAATCAAGTTTCTTCTTGAGTTGTGTGATACTCCTGGAGTTAACAAACAAGAATGCATTTTCATGAATGATCACTCAACCAACTTATGAAGTTCAAGAAAGTTACTGAGCTGTGTTTAAGCACTTACATGAATTTTTCTTCCATTCAAACTTGAATTAAGACAAATACTTCAGAAATCTTTTCGATGTTTCAGTGCGGCAACATTTATCTCGTTTGCCAACCATCGATCCCAACACAAGAACTCTTCTGTTGTGTGGCTATCCAAATGTTGGAAAGTCGAGCTTTATAAACAAGGTACGTGATTTTTCTTTAAATAACACTGAGATACCATTTATTTAAGATAAAATAACATTTAAGCCATATGGCGTTATTATAGCACTGTCTGATCTGAGGGGTAGCAAATTCATATCGATGAGTAGAAGCTGATTGAAATGTCTAGAGGGATATATGTAAAATTACAGCAGATTTCACTCATGAAATCATCTTTCCCAAGTTAGCACGCATGTGATTGATGCATTTTCTGACAGGTGAATGATTGCAGAGGAACAGCCGAAATAACCATTTTTTTTTAGCTTTCCTGTAGCAAATGAAGCAAGTTACAATTATGATACACAGCTTGCAAATTCAGGAAATATTCAGTAAATGTGCTAATAAATCTTGTTTTAAGGTTACAAGAGCAGATGTAGAAGTGCAGCCGTATGCCTTTACTACTAAGTCTCTCTTTGTGGGACATATGGATTACAGATATCTGCGCTGGCAGGTAAGAACTGGTATTATTTTGCATTTTCTTACCAGAATTAACTGGTTACAATTTGCCATTTTGCAACCCGAGGTGTGTTTTTGTGCCTTGATGAGAAACTACGCTTGAGAGCTGCTATGCAGCTTATTCTAATATCGTGTGTCAAATGGGGACAGTAGTCCAAATCTGCTCTGAAAACATGCACGTATGTATACATTTTCAGTTTGGAGGAAGAACTGGGACTGGAATGACTGAGTAAGGCCAGGTCTCTTCTTGTCGGTATTGAATTCAGAGCCAGGTTGAGGCAGGGCTGTCCGTACTTGTTTGCTGCTTGGATTGTTTCTTACTCCGAATCCTCATTGTTTTTGCATTATTCCATTTCCACATTCTCAATTTAGCTGAGTTGATGGTCTTATTTATGACTGAAGGGAATATCGTTGTCTTAAAAAGATAATATTGACAAGAAATGCAGAATACATTACAAAACAGCGTATTGATTATGTTAAATTTTAGGTCGTAGATACCCCTGGTATTTTAGACCATCCTTTGGAGGACAGGAACACCATTGAGATGCAGGCTATAACTGCGCTCGCACACCTGCGTGCTGCTGTGCTCTATGTGATGGATGTGTCTGAGCAGTGTGGGCACAGCCTGGAGGAGCAGGTAGAACTCTTCAGAAATATTAAGCCGCTGTTCGCTAACAAGGTAAGTTTGGTTTACATGCTTCGTAGAATCAATACTTTTGTAATGTGATAGCTTGGATTGTGATTGTTTCTTCTTTCTTTTTATTAGCCGCTTATAATTGTTGCAAACAAATGTGATGTGAAGAGGATTGCAGAACTTCCTGAAGAGAGCCGGGTGAGCCTCATTTTCCCACCTCTCTTTCTTCCTAAATTTACAAAAGCACTGTGTGCAAGATTCGTGGACTGACATGATTTATATTGAGTAAAAAAGATCTACATGACCACTTCTTAAGTTAACTATTTAAAAGTGTGATGGAAAGCAGTTTTCCAAGTCTGGGTCCATATGCCTAGTGTATATAATTGCACTGTCTAGTATGTGTATACTTGCCTGAATATTGTAAATGCCAAACTGAAAGCAAGTCCTTATCAGTTTTAGGAATCTCAGACACTGTGAGAGCTTTTAATTACTGCTGTAGTTGGAAATAAGACTTGAATGGCTTTGTTCAATAATTGCCATTTCAGTAGGAATTTAGAGATAATGAGCCCTAGTGGTGCTGAGATAATGGTAAGTGGTGCTGAACTGGTTTTTATAGGAGCTCCTATTGTGCAGCAGTTAGAATCATAGAATCATAGAATTGCTCAGGATGGAAAGGACCTTCAAGATCATCAAGTCCAACCACAACCTAACCATACTACTCTAACTCTAACAACCCACTGCTAAATCATGTCCCTGAGCACCACATCCAAACGGTTTTTAAACACGTTCGGGGATGGTGACTCAACCACCTCCCTGGGGAGCCTGTTCCAGTGCTTAACAACCCTTTCAGTAAAGAAGTTTTTCCTGATATCCAACCTAAACCCCTCACCCCTGGTGATTTCCCCTTGTCCTGTCACCTGTCACCAGTGAGAAGAGACCAACCCCGCTCTCACTGCAATCACCTTTCAGGTATTTGAAGAGAGCAATGAGGTCTCCCCTCAGCCTCCTCTTCCCCAGACTGAACAGCCCCAGTTCCTTTAGTCTCTCCTCGTAGGGCATATTCTCCAAGCCTTTCACAAACCAAGTTGTGTATACAAGGCCAATTCCTTGGTATCTACAAACTGGAGAACACACAGTTTGTATTTTCTCTCCATCTTTTATTCTATCTTATTCATGTGTCGTTTGCAGTTGCTATATAGAAAGTGGTTATTTGCGTAAAAGTCAACAGATACATAGATGAATAGAACTGCAATTGTAAAGTTTCTGTCATCTTTTAAGAAACACGTTTTAACAAAGTTCTTCAGTAACAAGTTGCATATATTGACACTGGGTTAAAATTTCAGTCCTTGGTGTAATGGTATATTAAGAAATGAGCAGAATGTAATTATTTGTGGTAACATTTCTATTTCAGAAAATATTTGAATCTTTTGAAGCAGAAGGATTTTCTGTAATAGAGACAAGTACCCTAACAGAAGAAGGCGTGATCCAAGTTAAAACAGAAGTATGTCTCTTCTCTCTCAATTGCATTCAAAAAGAATCGTAGAGTCATAGAACCCTTGGAGTTGGAAGGGACCTCTGAGGGCCAGCTGGTCCAACTCCCCTGCAGTGAACAGGGACACCACAGCTAGGTCAGGTTGCCCAGGGCCTGATCCAGCCTCGCCTTGAAAGTCTCCAGGGACAGGGCATCCACCACATCTCTGGGCAACCTGTTCCCATGCCTCACCACCCTCACTGTAAAAAACTTTTTCCTTGAATCCAACCTATATGAACTTACCTTTTAATCTCAGTTAAACTGTGCTAAAAGCTTTTAGTGTGGAGTTCTTAAGAGCGTGTTGAGTGCAAATGGAAACTGATTAACACAATGCAAATCATTACATTTTTTTGGTGAGATTTTTCAGGGTCCTGTAGCTTTCTCTTATTGTCAGCTCATTATAAAATATTGGTTATGCCAACAAAACAGGATCGTATGCATATTCCCATGATACTTTTTATATAAAAAAATAAGTTGATACTTTCTTGGAAGCTAGAAAGGTAAGACAAAAGATTAGATAGCAGCTAGGTGTTTGGGATTTAAACCTTGCTGTGCTACTTTTCGTATCAGGATGACTTTATTCCTTACCTTATGTTGCCTTGTGCACTTTCAGGCCTGTGACAGATTGTTGGCCCATCGTGTTGATACTAAAATGAAAGGAAACAAAGTGAATGAAGTGTTGAATAGATTACACTTGGCTATGCCAGCCAAAAGAGATAACAAGGTAGGCTACATATTTACACTTTTTAATATATTTTCCAGTACTATTTAAATAGGACAAGAATTCTTTCTTGGCTTAACGTGTTAATGAAATGTATGTTGAGATCTGCTTGGTTTTTCTTTATCTACAGCTGACTTTGCTGAGGGGTTAGTCAACTTGGGACTTTGTTTCCTTTAGAAATACGTTACTTTAAAACTGTGACTTGCAGTATTATTAAAAAAAATTCATTTCAGACAATTTTTTTTTTCTTTTTTTCCTGGGGTGAATTGTTGCATTAATTTCAGGAGCGGCTGCCTTTCATACCTGAGGGAGCAATAGCTCGTAAGAAGCGCATGGAAGTAGATACACCCAAGAGGAAATCAGTAAGTGGCATCTCTTAATTAGGAAATCAGCAGATGGCTTTTAAATACTTAACGTTAGCACGTAGATTTAAAATTAGGAGCTACATAAAATCATATGTGTCTTTGCAGGAGAGAGATCTTGAACTTGAAATGGGAGATGATTATGTTTTGGATCTTCAGAGTAAGTATTACCTAAGTCAGTGTTATTGTTGGTCAGTGACGTTTAATGTTATTGGAGAAAACCTAAAATGGACTCCTTTCAGCTGACTCCCACCTTTGTAGTCCTTCTGTTCCACAACTGGTGATGTTCATTGACTCTTCCATGTTTTTTTCTGATGTCTCTGAGTGGTTTCCCATTTTAGCCACAGACATAAAACGACTGGTCTGATGGTTCGGGTTTTTTTTCCCTTTGTATTGCGGTGTCTCATTAATTCTTGATGCATTAAGCTTTGTAATTCCTGCAGTATTTGGCAAAGACAGGGAATCAGAAGGATTTATGAATGTCATAGATACTGTGAAATTTTTCCCACTTGAGGATGTGATTTTTTTTTTAAATTGTGATGAGTGTTGTCTTCTGTCATTGAATATTCTTCTTTGAAATTATTTTAATCTTTTTAGTCACTTTTTTTTTTTTTTTTTTAAAGAATACTGGGACTTAATGAATTCATCTGAGAAGTATGATAAGATTCCAGAGATATGGCAAGGTCACAACATCCTTGATTACATTGATCCAGATATAATGAAAGTGAGTTTTCTGTTTCTCTTTTTACACTTTTTTGCCTCTTGGTCCCTTTGTTGTTTTCTGTAAGTTATGGTATTCCTAGATAAAAAAAATAATGTTTTGTAAACAAATCCTTCTGCACTGTCTGCACTTGCCATGGGAAAAGACAATGTTTTCTCAGTGACCGAAGGCAGAATTTCAGGAGAATGGAAAATTGCTTTACCTCCTCAGAGCAGAGGTTTGCAGGGGAAGCTGTGTTTCATTGCTCTCTGACTGTTGCTGGAAGGAATGTAGTTTTCAAAATTTATTAAATAATAAGAAATTTACCCATCAAATTTATGTCTGCTGGAGCATGATATTGAAGGAAATAGGCTGAATTCACGATATACAGCATTTTTATGTAATAACAAGCACCATTCTTATTTCTTGCTGGTTCTTAAGAAGCAGTTCTGAGTGCAGACTGCGCAGCCTGCTGCTTGGGCACTTGGGTTCATCTGGTTTGCTAGTGCTTCAGAATCATGGTAAACGTAGAAAAAGAAGGTTTTTTGAGGTTATGTTGCCAGAAACAGCACGGTAATGTTGAGGATTATAAGTAAGATTTAATGAGCATCTTGATTTTCATTTCATCTCTTCTAAGAAACTGGAAGAATTAGAGAAAGAAGAAGAGCTGAGAGAAGCTGCTGGAGAATATGACAGCGAACCAGAAAGCGAAGATGAAGAGATGATGGAAATCCGACAGCTGGCAAAACAGATCCGAGAGAAAAAGAAAATGAAAATCCTGCAGTCAAAGGAGAAGGATACTCGAGGGCCGAGGATGCCTAGAACAGCTAAAAAGGTGAGTACAGGACACACTGTGTAGTAAGAAGTTGCTGATGTATGGTAATTGTATAAGAATGTGTAATGATTTGAGGTAGTGGCACTGGTGTTTTTCTCATGTTTGACCCCTTCCCTCACTGTTTGCTCTTCTGTGCTCCTAGAAGTTCTGATAACTACTTAGTTATGGGAGGGTGGTGCCAGACAAAATGCATGAGCAAGAGTTGCCTTTTTTTTTTTTCCTGTTATACGAGTGAGTCTATTGTAAGACTGCAAGATATATATTACAGAAAAACTCTTTGAAAATATCACTCAACTTGTTTAATTGGGTTGTTGTTTTTTTTTTCTTTTTGTGTATTAAAACAAAAGTAAAATAGAAACATCATTTTTTTAAAAGAGCCAAGCACAATTTGTTAATTCTTTCTACAGGTGCAGCGGAAGGTGCTAGAGAAAGAAATGACTGATCTTGGGCTCGACATGACTAATAAAGATGATGTAAGTTTCTGCTGTTTTAACACTGTGCTCATCTAAAAGATCGGTTCTACTTCATTTTTTCAAGGACGTTTGAATTGCACGTTACAGTTGGCACAAGAGAGATGGGTTCTACTGCTGAGAAAGTAGGAGGCAATCCATACTGGTATTTTTTGAGTGATGCAATCAAAACGTGTTGGCTGAAAACTTGCTGACATTTGAATAGAATTGCTCCTGTGTATATGCACTGTGTTCTATTACAAGTTGTTTGCAATTTGTGTAGGATTCGAGAACTGGATTTGACTGAATGATTTTTCATGATTGCTTTGTTGGGTGGGACACATCTGTGTCAGAATTAGTAATAATGACAGATCAAGCTGATCTTCTGACAGTTTATTAAGGCTGTGACTTACAGCTGAAGTTTTGATAGGCTGGCTGGTGTTTTTTATGTAAGGCAGTCAAAGTACTTCAAACCTTTGGGAACCATTTTGTTTTATCATAAATTTTAAAAACCACTTCATTTTATACAGCAAATCCAGCAGTACTATGGCTGGGTAGAGCTTGAGACCTTGAATTCTTTAACTGAACAAGGGCTTTGGAGACAAGGAATGTCAACATAGCACATCTGAAGTAAGCATTTGTGCTTCTCAGGGCTGATATGCCATGTTGATTCGGGAGCTATCTCGGTGTGGAGGAATGTCATATTTGTGCCACAGGGTGATAGCCCTTCAGGGTTTTGTCCTATAAACAGTCACTAATCAGAGTGGGTTTTTTCATTGCTTCTTTGCTGGCGGAACTCTTTCAGTATAGCTGTCCATTCCTTTGTCTGTGTTTTTCTTATCCGTTACTTACGAATGTAGTGAAAAAAGGTTTATAAAACTGGAGTTAATAATTTTGAAAAGAATATACTGGTATTTATTAAAATTTGAATGTTACTGTGAGTGAGACAATGCCCAACAGCCGCCAAGATGTGTATGTTACTCTTGAATAACTGTGGAACATCCCATCATTCTGTCTTTCACTATCCAAAAGAACCGTTTCTCCTATGACAATGCATTGCAGCGTTCCACTTCCTGTTTTTTTTCCATATTGGTCTCATTAGAAATAGGGTTTCTGAGCTGATGGTTTGTGTTTTCAATAACCAAAGTACCGCTCTGGATTTCAGGCACATTATGCCAGGAGGTCTCGTAGTGTTACAAGGAAACGGAAACGTGACGAGTCTGAGACCCCGACATCCGTGGCACGCAGTCGCAGCTCCTCTCGTCCACCACGGGATATCTCTGGTCTCCGTGATGAAAAGGTTTGTTGGAGTTAATTGCCTTTTACAGCAAATCAAACAGCATCATTGTACTTAAACTGCTTTCTGGGAAACTTCATACTAGGGCACTTGTGCTTGTTGAGAGTTCATCTCTCTTTGCAGCTTCATCTTCTGATCTGTTGAACTCTCTGTACTTAAAAAAAAAAAAAATGCTTACTTCATTCTTAAAATGGACTTTCTTTGTATTATTACATCTTACTGTTAAAATGTTTTTTTTTTTTTAAATGCAAGTATGAAGAAAGAATTAGAAAAGCTGTACATACTTCATAACCTATTAGTAGAGTTCTACCTTTAAGAAGATTGGAGCTCTGTGCGCAGCACGGTTGTATTTTTAGTGTATTGGGAAAAGAAAGAGGTTGGTTTGTTTTTAAGAGAGATCAATGTTGCACTGATGGTGTTTTAGAGTAGCAGATGGCTGCTTACGTGGAGTATTATTTCATGTCCTAAAAAAAGTCCTTCTGTTTTTTTTAAGGGTAAAGCTAGTTACCTGAGTTACTGAGGAAGTCACTCACCATGTTTGTGTGCTTGTTTTTAAATAGATGGTGAAGAAAGTCAAGACTATGGCAAAGAAGGCTCAAAAGAAAATGAATCGCCTGGGCAGGAAAGGGGAGGCGGACAGACACATCTTTGACACCAGGCCCAAACACCTGCTGGCTGGGAAGAGGAAATCTGGTAAAACACAGAGGAGATGAGCGGTCTTCTGAATTAAAGCATACATTTATTAAAAGTGATTGCTGGTCCTGTTTTCCTTTTTAGTAGTGGAGAATATTAACAAACCTTACGCTTGTATTGCAGGCAAGACAGTTGAAGCTCAGAGAGGGCGAGTTCTGATACATGAGTTTGGAGTTCTCAGGGGCGTGGTAGGATCATGAGAAATGTACCGGTACCCAGGGCAGAAGCAGTTTCTAAATAGACTTGGAAAATGACACTCCTAGGCTGAGATAGGGGTGGTTTAGTAGAAAAGGCAAAAGCTCCACCCATCAGCAAAGCAAAATAAGGAGTGCACAGGGCCTTTCCATCAAAGCAGGGCTCCATCACATGTGCTGGTTACTGCGTCAGACAGATGCTGTAACTCTGCACACCTCCTCCTCTCCCTCCCAGCTTTCCCTGCTGAGGGTGATATCTTGGGGTATGGGATTTCCCCCCTCCTCCTTTCCCCCCAGCTTCTGTTGCTGATCCCGGTGTCCTGTGGTATGGAATGTCCCTTGGGTTATTTGAGCCCAGCAGTCCTGGCAGTGTCCCCTCTCAGCTTTTTGTGCTTCCTCAGCCTCCAATGTATCAGGGCAGGGTGAGAAATAGAGGAGCCCTTGATTCAGTTTGGTAATGTGTAAACATCAGTGTGTTGTCAACACTGGTTTTCATCACAAATCCAAGATGTGGCACTATATGAGCTAATTAACAAAGAAAATTAACCCAGCCAAAATCAGCACTGTGGGGAGCGTTCAGGTGTCAACTTACACGTACCAGAGCGTTATCTTTAGGGATTTCAATTTATATTCTGTCCCTCATCTACTTCATGTAATAAACTTGTTATTAAAGATACTCGTAATGCTGCGAGGAGGTTCAGTGTGAAGAAAAATACATCAAACTGCAGAATTTTAAGAACTGTTCAGCAAAACTTTGCTTTCATCTTCTTTATGCTCCCTGTTTCTGTTGGAGGCCGTTTTCGCAGCTTTTGTGGCAAGCTGACTACTTGAGCTTAAAGGGAACTGTGGTAAAATAAACGTACACCTTGTTCACTCCCAACCACATCACTTCAGTGCTTTGCTGGCATTTGGTTCACGTGTCTAGAAATAAAAGCCCAGGCCAAGTTTTTAGGTTAACGGTTTTAATACTCATCCTTAAGAGAACCTTTACAAGTATTTCAGGATTTCAAAAGGCATTCAAAAGAGACCGCTTAGGTCACAGCTGGGATGAGCAACAAACCAGAAAAGTGTAGTTCTGCCTTGACACCAGACACAGCCTAGTTAGAACCATGTTTCACAAACAAGGAGAACCAGTATGGAAAATAACCTATTTCATCAAGAAAACTCAGAGAAATTAATTTAAGAAACCCAGATGGGGGGGGCCTACGAACAGAGGAGGTCAGAAGGCTTTGGTGGTTTATTCTGGTGGGGGCAGGGGGGTGATGAGGGGATGGCAAGGAGATCCTAATGGCTTAGCTCTTACCCTCTAGTAGATTTCTAATTAACTGAAATTAAGACTTTGCATATGCCTATACATTCTCAATCTTGAATTTTGGAGTTGAGGAGGTTTGAGCTTTCCAGGACGTTGGGAAGAAATCACAGATGCTGCAATAACAAGTTTGTCTCAAGCTGCCTTTGTTTTCTGTCAGACAAGGAAGAGCTCTGTAATGCACAGCCCTTCTCCAAAAACAGGCTACTACATTCAGTAGGTCGCTACCTACCATCTACATCTAGGGTAATTAACCATTACTTTTTAATTAGAGATGTGCAGTATTTGCTCACTAACTCAACAGGCAGGGGATGGGTTAAAAAAAAAATAATCAATCAGTGCTTATTATCTAAAGCTGTAAGACACCATGTAGCAGTTCAAAGTGAAACTCAGTCCACACAGACAATCCAATTACTTAAGCTTTTACGTTTGGTTAACTACACAGTACAGGAGCCAGAGAGATATGTTCTGCAATTGTAACAGTCTTCATCACTTTGCACTAATTGGTTTTTCTTCACAGACTAGTTCTGTCCTGTTAGCACAGAACTCATATTGGTTTGTAATTAATATTTTGGAAGATGTAGTGATATAAAGTTGGAAATGCACCATCTCTCCTGAAGGAGCTGGGCAGGAAGTGCCCCAACTCCCCTATACCAGCATACGTAAGTATGCAAGGCAGTAAGAGCAAACTGGGTACACACAGGCTGAGGGTTCTTTAGCATCACATGAGGGAACATGAAGATGAATCAAGGGGGTTTCTTCTGTTACCTGGAAGAAGAGGTGAAGAGACAGGAAAAAACACTGGCTACAACCACCTGCATAAAGTCACTTGTTAAACATGCTCCTGCTGGGCCACTTTCCCCACACTCGAGTCCCAAGTTACCACACTCAAACATCACTCCCAGCCTTCAACGTCTTTCACTGCAGAAATTTACATTCTGTGTATTTTTTCATGGTCAACAAATTTGTTCAAGTTAGGTAAGTTATCCCACCACTTAAAAAGAAAGGTCTCTGCAATTAGTTTAAACCAGGGAGTAATCTTGACTTCATTCCTGGAGGCTTTGTCTAGGAGTTGCTTCAGTTCTTTCTGGGTCACGTAACAGTAGCTCTGGATCTCGTTAGGATCAGGATTCAGCGTGACATCCTTCTGCACAAATAGGATATAGTCTATTTCGTGTTCACCCCAGATCCCATCAGACTTGGCCTTGTAGTGAATTCGTGTCAGATAGAAGATTTCTTCCGGAGTAACCTACAACCGAAACACATGTTAGGACCAGCAGCAAAGCACAGTAACTGAACTGCTTGGCAGCACAGAAGAATTACCAGATACTACTCTCTCCCTAGGAAATTATTTTTCCAAGTGTACAATTGCAGTTCATTTCCTAAAAAAGAATTATTATGAAAAAATATTACACATTGGCCATGTAAATTGCACAGCATTTCTCTAGTTGGGCTTACCCTATAATATTTTGACTAGATTTCTCCAATCCAGTAAGGTTCAGATAATATTTACCACAGCCTAATGTACACTTAGGAAAGCAGTGATGAACAAACATTTGCACCTGCCCCTCATCTCCCAAGGAAAGGAGCTGAAAACTGACAGGCCACGTGTAACGGTGACCTACCAGGGACCTGTGCAAATTGCAGATCAAGGTAATTAGTTCTGGTGGCAACCTCACCATCAGCTCTCCCAGCAGCACACTGTCTCTCCCATGTGTCGTGACACAAGTGTAATTAGTTAGCAAACATGAGAAGAGATTTTGATCACCAGCACGATTCAGCCAACTTCACCTTTCTGTGCACTCCCAAACTGCCACCATAAAAGAAGGTAGCTAGAAACAGGGGGTGAAGTTTTAGAAGGGAAACCTAGTGCTCACACCACCCTATTTACCACTGGAAACCCAGGATTGCGGAAGGACTTGTACACACAGAGCACTCTGCCACCTGCTTGGAGGAAGGATGCTACGTTGCCTTTTCTAGGACAAGCAGCATTACCTGCTCCGCTGAAATGCAGGCATCCATACTTAGACCTGAAGCAATAAAACCCTTCATTACTGTTACATTTATTCTTTGTCTCATTTAGTTTGAAAAGCACAATAGTGTGAAATATCATTTAGTACAATAAGCCTTTGACGCTCCAGAATATAGATGAAGAATTCTCCAATTCATCAAATCCTCTGCATTTCTAAAGTTAAATTCAGTTTTAGATTTCACATCTGCCAGATGTGAAGATTCTTAACACTGTTAAGAATTCCCCGCTCCTCTCTCCTTCCTTTACCTGCTCCATAGGAATTCCTAACTCTGCTTTCATTCGTCTCTGTGCTGCTCTCCGAACTCCAATGGCATCGTTTTCTTCCAGTTCCAGTGGGTGGCTCAGAGGATGGCTACAGCAAGTGTTGGTGAAGCAATCTGCAACAAGGTTCTATCAGTACACTTTTGGCATGAATAAATTGCTGCAACAGAACAGCTAATCAGTGCAGCACATTTTTGTTTCTCATTTATAGAGGAGGGTCAGATGAAAAGGAGACTATTTCTATCCCTTATTCTTCTTTCTATTCATACATCTGGATTTGCCACTACCAAATACTTTGTTCTTTACCAGAGGAATTAAAACACTCACTCTCCACATCTACCAGAGCAATTTCTCCAATGTCATTAAATATATCTTGCAACAGATGGGTGTACGGTGTTTACCCTTTCTATAAACAGGATTGGACAAGTCAGGGAGCAATAATTTCCCAAGCACACATATAACGATAAGCTAGCGCTCCCATTACGTTGCCCCATCCACAATAAATGCACATCCCAAACCCTTAAAAGTATCTCCTCTCCAAATGAGGAAATCCTGGAACCTCTGCAAAGGTTGTATAACTTTGTGTTGTGCTCTGCAAGAGTTATGCTGCAAAATTAGACTGGCATATTTTAAAACACTGATTTAAAGCAGAACATTCTATGTGCCATGTGTTTCATTACTTACCTGGAAATGTAATTTTAGCATTTGATCTCTGTTGCAGTAACAGTTTATTTTCTGTATTGAATAAGAAAACACTGAATGCTCGGTGCAATAAACCTAAAAAGAAAAAACACAGAAAGCTGTTTTGCAAAGGAGAAGAATCACATGAAAATTAAATTTAAGGGCTTGGAATAGCCTAATTCACTGGTAAACTAAATTCAAAATTCTTCAAGTGTTAAAAAGCGAGGACTCAACTTTCACTTGGATTTCTGTGCCAGTTTATGCTAAACATTATGAAGTTAGAAGAGTGTAAGAACTACAACGCAGCAGAAGAGTTACGCTAAGCTCTGTCAGTTCACCAGTCTTAGCTTGCCTGACTGTTCTTCTTAAGGAGGGGTTCAACATTCAAAAAAAAGACATGACACAAAAATCCTGAAAAAGGTGTAGGAAACGTCAAGAAGATTCAAGAATTTCAAAATGGCAATGGAAAATAAACTTCTTCAAACACGTTACAATTGCCTTTTTATTTTCCCTCCTCTCCTCAACACAACTTCTGCATTCGTTATTTCTCATTCTTCAGGAAAATGTTCTCCTTGACTAGAAAGATGGAGGCCACAAACTGCAAAGAGAGGTTCACAAATATGACTAAACTGAAAGAAAGATCACCAACTAAAATGACAACAAAAACCCTTCCCTAACAGAAGTAGCTGAAGTAGAACACTGTGTTGTTCCTCCACGTTGATATATTTTAAAATAGGACATTTTAAGGCCAACAATACCCTGGGCTGCATCATAAAAGGAGTGGCCAACAGTGAGGGAGGTGATTGTTCCCCTCTGCTCTGCCCTCCTGAGGCCCCATCTGGAGTATCTGCGTACAGGCCTGGGGCCCCTAGCACAAGAAAGATGTGGAGCTGGTGGAGTGGGTCCAGAGGAGGGCCATGGAGATGCTCAGAGGCCTGGAGCACCGCTCCTATGGAGAAAGGCTGAGGGAGTTGAGCTTGTTCAGCCTAGAGAACGCTCTTGAGAGATTTTGTTAAAGCCTTCAAGTACCTAAAGGAAGCTTATAAACAGAGAGGAGATTGACTTTCTACATGAGTAGACAGCGATAGAACAAGGGGGAATGACTTTTAAACCAAATGAGAAGAAGCTTAGATTAGGTATTAGGACAAAGTTCAGTACTTGGAGGGCGGTGAGGTGCTGGCACAGCTGCCCAGAGAGCTGTGGCTGCCCCATCCCTGGAGGCATTCAGGGCCAGGCTGGACGGGCCCCAGGCAGCCCCGCTCACAGCAGGGGGTTGGCGCCGGCTGGGCTTTAAGGTCCCCTCCAACCCAAGACACTCTACAGTTCCACGAGGCAGCAGGTGCCCGGGTTCGGCCGGCACCACCAAAGCGCACTCACTGAGCTGCGAGCGCTCCTGGAAGGACACTCGGCCCGGCTCGGCGGCTCAGCGGAAGGGCACGGAGCCGTACCTCTGTCGATGTTCTCATTCAGGTGGCAGTTCTTCTTCGTGTCCGCCCCGATCCGACGGTCGTTCTCATCGATGAGGATGCACATCTCAGCCAGCAGCTGCACCTGCTGCTCGTCCAGGTGGTCCGTGCTCACCTCGGGCATGGTGACGGCCGCACGGGCTCTGCTGAGGGCAGCGAGGAAGACAAGAGCGGTGCGGCGGCTGCGAGGTAACCGGGCCGCACTCTCCCCCCCGGACGCCTCTCGCCCCGGGGAGCACCGGCCGAACCTTCCCTCGCAGGCCGCCGCGCACAACCCCGGCCCCGCGGCCCTGCCCCACCTCACCTCCCGGCCGGCTCCGAGTGCAGGAGGGCGGCTCGCGGCAGCGGCTCGCGGCGGCCCCACGCACCGAGGCGGCAGCACCGCCCCTGAAGGACAGCAGCCCCGCGGCGGCCCACTGCCACGGCCCGGCGCAGCACGCGCCACATCGCCGTCACTCCAACGCCGCCAATAGCGGAGCGCCGAGGCGCTGACGTCACCGCATCGCCCGATCGCCCCACTGCGGCGCAGGACGCCCGGGAGGAGGGGCTTTCACTCACTGCGAGGTAAGGCGTCGAGCGCAGCCAATCGCGACACGCCTGGGTGGAGGCGTTAGCCAATAAGAAGAGGGAATAACGGCAAGGTAGCCAATAAGAGCGAGGAAACGTCTGGCCGTGTCCCGCCCAGGGGGGTGGAGCCGCGGCCTGTCACGGCGCCCAGGCCCAGCGGGCCTCGGGCATGCGGAGATGGCTTCTTACTCTGAGCCACTTTGTCCTGAGCTACTGGACAACTGGATTTGTGGTCGTACCACAAACATCCTTCACCATATAAGTCACTTGTTGGATTGCTCCAGAGGAAAGTGAATCTGTCAAATTTGCAAGTCTTCTTTCATTTTTTTTAATGTAACCAAATCCTAGCTTTACAAATCTGTCTGAAACTGTCTAACTGCTGAGGACATCCAGCATCACATACGAAGACAGCCCAGTTAGCAGTACATTCTCCTGAGAATGAAACTGTTGCCAAAGAAGCTTCTGCCCTGAAGCCCAGAGACGTGGTCTGTAAATGGGGCAGAGCTGACACTCAGCACATTTAATCATGAGCGTTGTTCTTTGCTCCACAGCAGTGCTGTGCCAATTGCAGCGGCTGAGCATGTCGCATGCAGGTTACAGCCTGCAGCTCTCTGGGAGGCGAGGGAACACTTCATTGTCAGCAACAGTTTATAGAAGACAGTTATGGTGTTAGTCCAGCTCTGAAATTGCCCAGCTCATTGATTTCTTCAGGGACAGAGAAAGAAACGCCTTTTCTGAACAGGAATCGTGTGCAGGCAAGATGTCAAGGTGAACTGCTCAGATCAGGCTGTTCTACATGTGCAGATATGCACAGTGATTATTCACGCTATGCAGTGGAGGCACACCAGGAGAGTGTTTCTACAGTATGAGGAAAAGAGATTTCTTGCCTAGTAATGACTACTGAGAACTTCTATAAGGGCATTTTAGAGCCTGTCAGAAACAGCTGTCTTTAGCTCTGGGCAGAGAAACAAAGTATTTCACCTGTACTGATGTTTGTGAGCAGTATGTCCCAGTTCCCAGGGGATAATGAGAGATAAAAGAGCAGCCAGAAAGGACACCAGAGTCAAAACAAACCCTTATCACAAAACAGACGAGTGAGAGACCTCCCAAGCTTTTCACTACAGAGGCTTCCAGGATCAGATGTTTTATGTCATCTGAATCATCTTTCATCTCACTCACTCCCCCTCCTCCAGCCTTGCCCTGTACCTTCAAACAAGGTAGTTGTGTTGAAAATAAAACATCATAGCTTTTGTAATGCAGTGCATTACGTTGAAACCTCAGAAGTTTTGCTCCACCCTGTGTAAACAGAAACATGCATTAAATGGCATGTATATTTCTTAAAGACTTGGTTTAATTTATGCATCTCTTGAAGTCTGCTGATTGTTTTCATACGCTGTACCAGCAAGGAAAACAAGGAGAAAGCAGTTTCGTGTCACCACTGGAAAGTCTCTCATTTCACCTGAAAATCCAAACAGCTGCAAATCACTGGTGGAATTTCACTGTCTGCTCAGTTAAAGGGAAATGCAAATCCAACAAACTGGAGCAAAACATCTTAATTATCCAGGAAGTTAAACTAGAAGGCTGTAAACTACAGGATAAATAAATGCAGAATAACATGGCATTTGACCTCAATCTAGAACACACAGACTTGGGGAGTAAGCCTGTCCTCTGTTCTCCACTTGCCAACGAAAATATATTGTTTCTCCATTCTTCACATCCAATCTGCCTTTGTTTAAGCTTCCTGCTTGCTTGTACTAAAGCTTAAGACTGCCAGTTTGCTCTTTTTAGCTACAGAGCTATCCCAGCTCCTGATCCCTCTGAAGAATCCTTCTAGAAGTCTGCTTCTGGCCCAGAGTCATAGCTCTTCAGAAAATATTTGTCTGAAGGATGCAGAGCCAGCACCAGCCTGGACTTCATCAGTTCTGGCAGGTAATACCTCCCTGTCCTAAACAATCTGCAGTTTGCTTGGCCTTTCATTGTTAAAAGACCTATTTCAGGAGAGTGCATGGGTTTTAGCTTGCTTCAGAGGATATATGGCTTTATAGTAAAAAATGTAATACATGTGTACTAAGTGTATCAGCAGAATGTTGTATACCCATTTAGTTTTGCTATCTCAGGTGTGATGGAAAGTGTTACGATGGATAGCTTCTGGATGCTCCTGCATAGCATAAGGTGATGATAAATAATATAGGAAACAGATCATTTAGCCAGGAGTTATTAAGAAGTTTCTTTTATGAAGGAAGAAATGATCCTACAGTGCTTTTCTCCTCTAGATTGTTTTTCTCTTTCTTTTGGTTTGAGCACAGGATAGGAGGTCCTGGTCTACTTCTGTAGGCTTGGAAATTTTTTGTTTTGGAGCTTGAACTATTGTTCTGTTCTTTTGCTAGTTTCCTAAGCCTTATAAAGTGTGTTCTCAATCCAGCCATGAGTAAAGGAGTAGAGCTAGTGGTCTGGAAGGTGGTGTCCAGAAAAAAAGTAATTTTTACCACTAAACTTACTGTAATGTTTATTTAAAAATAAAACAACAAAACCCCACATAAACAAAACAGCAGCAACAACAAAACCCTTACTTAACTCTTGATAAGCCTCATGATAACTTATCCTGCCCCATATTTCTCTAGGTCCTGTATTGGTATTTATTTAAGTGTCCTTTTTAAAAATCAAATAGTTTGTGAAAAGCTGTGTGTTCTGCACTTGTTGCTGTAGACTAAACATTGCCTTGCTACCCCTGGAACGCACTATCAAAACAAAACTGGTCACAGGGCTGGAGTGACAGCAGTGCCACTTGCCACACATTTCTCTTGAACAAGCAACTGCATCCATATAAGGCCTGCTGGTTTTCAGGTGAGAGTTGCCCCATATCAAGGAAGAAATTGTTTAAACATTATTTCCTTACTGCGGTATTTCACATGGCTTCTTCAGGAAGGAAATTGTGCTATCTTTATTGCCCCCTGCTGTTAGAGAGTGAGCAAGGGAGGGAGTATTCCAGAGAAGGTGTTATTGCAGGGAAATCTCATATGCGGATTCTTGTGTGCTTTCTGGACTTTTTTTTTTCCCCATTTCTTCCTCCATAAAGATGTAATTGTACAGTAGTATTATATTAGGATGAGATGATTTTGGTAGGAATAATAAGGCTTAAACATTTAGTTAGGAATTGAATTGCTGAGGACTTCAGCTGTGACTTGGATAACATGGGTGAGATAACTGCAATTGCATTGATTATAAAGAGAATTCAAAGTGGTCAACAGTGGCTTCCACTGAAGTTGTGTTCCCCTCCAGACAGCTCTGTTCTACTTCCTGTCCATCTTCACAGAATCTCAGAATTGTGATCTTCTACCAGTGCTGTCTCCCCCATTTTGTCTCCTTGAAGCTACTTACTCTTTTTGCTCCATTCCTTGCTCCTTTTGGAGGCATTGAAAATAAGGGAATTGGGGAAAAAAGGAAGTCCTCAAGCTGTTAGGCTGCTTATCTTGGAACATAAAGACTGGATTGATGGGCCAGGGTAAACCATATGAGTTTCAATAGGGCCAAGTGTCAGGTCCTGCACTTTGGTCACAACAAGCCCAGACATATAGGCTTGGGGAGGAGTGGCTGGAAAGCTGGCTGACAGAAAGGGACCTTGGTATGGTGATGGACAGTCAGCTGAATATGAGCCAGCAGTGTGCCCAGGTGGCCAAGAAGGCCAATGGCATCCTGGCTTGGATCAGGAATGGAGTGGTGAGCAGGACCAGGGAAGTAAACCTGCCCCTGTACTCGGCATTGGTGAGGCCCCACCTCGAGTACTGTGTTCAGTTTTGGGCACCTCAATACAGAAAGGACATTGAGGTGCTGGAGCAGGTCCAAAGAAGGGCAACAAGGCTGGTGAAGGGCTTGGAGAATATGCCCTATGAGGAGAGACTAAAGGAACTGGGGCTGTTTAGTGTGGGGAAGAGGAGGCTGAGGGGAGACCTCATTGTTCTCTTCAAATACCTGAAAGGTGATTGCAGTGAGAGCGGGGTTGGTCTCTTCTCACTGGAGACAGGTGACAGGACAAGGGGAAATGGCCTCAAGTTGCACCAGGAGAAGTTTAGGTTGGATATCAGGAAAAACTTCTTTACTGAAAGGGTTGTTAAGCACTGGAATAGGCTCCCCAGGGAGGTGGTTGAGTCACCATCCCTGAATGTGTTTAAAAACCGTTTGGATGTGGTGCTCAGGGACATGATTTAGTGGTGGGTTGTTAGAGTAGTATGGTTAGGTTGTGGTAGGACTTGATGATCTTGAAGGTCTTTTCTAATCTGAGCAAATCTATGATTCTGTAACCTCCAATGAAGAAAAATATGCTTGTAAGCAGCTAAACCATGTGGTTTTTGTCTGTGTCAATACAATTAAGACACGAGTGCACAAAAAGAGGTAGAAAGGAAAAAGAAGACAAAAGAGATCAGCTGGCACAGTTGTAGCTGGGAAGGACATGAAAAGAAAATGTGCTAATAATTTTAGCCCTCGCAACCAGGCGCATGTTCTCTGGCCTTTCCACAGACCTCTTCTGAGGCTGCTGGCATCTGAGGGAGGAGAGGAAATAATTAGGCAGAGGCCTCTTTTGACTTTCATAATCTGCCGCAATGAATAGGAATGTTAGGTGGAGGCTTCTTCTGAACGTTAATCACCAAAGGAGCTAATCCCATTTCAATTATGAGTTGTACGCTTCAAAGCGAGCAGCCTGCTTGCAGAACGCAGCGCTTCCCCTTGATTTACTGTTTCTGCCACACTGCGGACAAATGAGAATTACGGATCTGGCATTTTCCTGCCATTCTATCTCAGAACCTAAGAATTCCAGCAGTGCTTTTGGAACGTTTCCCCAGACGCAGAGGCGCTGGGGCGGCCGTTTGTCCCCGCTTTGCTCAGGGGCGAGAGGCAGCAGGCGGGACTCGGGCCGGCGGAGGCTGACACCCCCTGGGGTACCAGCCCCACACGCGCCGTCTGGCTCCGCTCGGTGCTCAGGGCAGCGCGGTGCTGAGGGAGGGGAGGCTGCGGCGGGGCGGGCCCGGTCTCCATGGCGCCGGGGCGGCGAGCGGGAGCCGCGCGTTGCTTCCGCCCACCGCCGGATGTCGCCGCGAGGGCCGCTCAGCCGGGAGGCGCGTCGTTGCCGGAGCGCGGCGTCGGGCTGCTCGCTGCCGCCGTTCCCCTCCCGCCCTCGCCTTCCTCCTCCGTCCCTTCGCCGCCTCCCGCGGCCCTGCCCCTTCCCGCCCGCCCGCTGGGGCTGACAGGTGAGTGCGGGGCCGCGCCGCCCCCTCCGCGCTCCCTCGGCGGGGCGCGGACCCTCCGCCATCTTCCCGCCCGCCGCGACCCCCGCGGCCGGCGGCGGCTCCCCGAGGGCTGCGGCTGGGCCGGGCCGGGCCGGGCCGGGCCGGGGGGCGGGGGCTCGGGCTGGGCCCGGCTGTTACCGGCGTGGTCCGTGAGGTGACCTGCATGGCCCTCCCTAAAAGCGGGAGCTGCCGTGTTGTTATTGTTTTTGTAGCCGCTAAGCCTCAGGCTGTAGGATCACCCAGTCCTGTAGAAATTGAAGATGGGGATGCCTGCCTAGGAGGCTGAGAACTCTGTGTATGTACTGCTATGTGTCCTAAGGACAGGCCAGGCGTGGCGGCTGGTTAACTCACGGGCTGAATCCCACTCTGTGCTCAGGTGGAGCAGGAACGGGAGGCCGCAGGCAGCGGGGCAGGGATGTGCTGCTGGCAGGGCTGGCCTTGGGCAGCAGGAGATGGCCTGGAACTGCCCACAGCGTGTGGTTCACCTCCATCACGATTCATTCGCAGTATTTCTTTCTCTTTCCCCGAGCTCAAAATTGTGGAAACAAATGTTGGAGGAGAATGGATATAATTCCTATATTAAAAGGTTGAATAGATTTCAGTTTCCAGGTGTAGAAGGAAACTATGAAGATTGTGCTTGTGGAAAGACAAGGGAAAACTTTTTCAAGTTGAGCCTTGAGTCGCTATTCAAGGCTATCTCAGTGTGTACCTGAGAAGACAAACTTCTAAGCTGTCATTATCCTTGCTATTGCCTCTTCCAGCCTGTCAAATTTTGACTTGTTACAATGTTTCTATGTATGCTCTCTATAACAGTAGCTCCTGGAAAATTTACTTAAAGAACTGGTGGAACCACTTTTTTGGAGTGATTCAGTGTCACTGAATACACCTTGAAATTACACACGCGTCTATTGTTCAGGCACTCAGTTTGGAACATCACAGCAGTATCCTCTTGGATAAACGAGGTTCTGAAATGGTTTTCCAAGCAAGCCTGCTGTTATCGTTTTTTTTTTTTTTTTACATGATATTTTTAAAAAGCAAGCTGGTAACCTCAACAATCCTCAGGTATATTTTCATGCAAGTAGTTTATATTAGATAAGATCTCGTGCTTGCATTTGTCATTCCTAACGCGTCTTTCTGTAATAACTTTAAACATAGCTTTGAGTGTTGTGGGCTGGGGCAATTTCTTTGAGAAGTGCATTGAGGAGGTGTTAGAATTCAAGGCAAAGGCCAGTGTCATTTGTATTTTTAATGCTGCTTTCTCTGTGTGAACACATGTCCTTAAACTAGGTTTATTATGTTACATTTAAATATAACTTTCTCTGAGACTGTCTGATGTGGACATGCTCATACCTTGTCTTCCGTTTAAATTTAGGACTTCTTAATAGTTGCAGTGCCTCTTGACTGAAGTGCCTAACAGTGTTGGTAAGTCATGTGAAGAATCTTGTGAGTGGGGTGAAAATACTTTAAAAGAGAAGCTTACTTCTGCATGAACTAGAAACTGCAAACCAGATTTGCTACATCATCATCAGAAGTGAAGTAGCATTGTATTTGGTGTATTTGTGATGAGGTAGGGATTAAGCTGTGGAGTTTGTAGGCCCTGAAACTAAGGCTTGCATCTTGTTGTGGGAGATGAAGGCCAGGCTGTGAGGCCTGTTTGAGATGCTGCTTCTTCCAACCTCTGCAGGGAGAGTATGCCAACACCAAGAATTGGGTGAATCTCCTTCCAAGCCAGAGGGGTTGTTTGTTGTTTTTTCACCATCAGGTAATTCCTGCTGATGGTTGTGAGACTCGGTTGTGAGACTTAGTGTTTTGGAGTAGTAGGAGTGGGGACTCACAGTGCTGTTGCACACTGCTGGGAGATCGGGTAGGCCAGATGAGGAAATGCTTAAAGAGTGTGTTGTGTGAAGGTTGCTTATCAGTGCTTCAGAAAAGCGTGCTGAAGGTGTTACACTTAGTGTCAGAGCTGCTTGCTTCTGTTGCTGTCTTAGCAGTAAAGTATTCTAGTTTATTAGCAACTGTTGTATTCCCAAATGAAGTTATAAGAGGTCATTCTGTTTGCATAAAAACATACTATCTGTTGATCTGGTATGCTGGTAATAAAAGCCTGAATATTGTTTGTTTAGAGACAGCACATTAAGGTTCTGGCCTCTAAAAGAGCTGCAGTGCTTCCTTAAACAAATACTTTTGTTTAAGGTAAACCACCTTTGTGCTTGAACTTCCTTGGGATTCCTCACCCTCAGGTCTTGTATTTACATACCTGTACATGCAGTCAGACTCCTTGTGAGCTGTCAGGGATTTGCTAATACAGGAGTGAGAGCTGAAGGGTCTGTGAGACAGCTAAGGAAACAAAGCGTGTTTGGAGGCTGCTCTTTAGGACTGAACTAGCAGAAAGTCATTTAGCAGGTCTTGATGCCCTTTGCTGAACTCTCCAAGAAAAAATCAGCTAATCAATACTCATTAATAAAATAAAGCACAATATATATTTGTGTAGATAGGTATTCATAATGTTAAATGCAAGATTGCACTGTACGTTGTATGTATTATTTAAGCTATCTGAAACAGCATATTCAGTGGGCATAGTTAACATGGCTCTCTAAGGAGTGCTGTATGCTTTCAGTACTTCAGCAATTCCACTTCAGAGTTCTTGCTCTGATGATATCAGTGGACCCAACCAGGTTTCTTTTACATTCTAGATAAAAAGTCATCTATTTTTAATAACAGTTATTGTTTAATATCAGCTAAAATAAGTATATATGGTTAAGGGTATAACTTTCTGCTTCAGTAGACTAACTGTTGGCAGGCTCAGTCAGTGCTGCATTTTGATGGGATTGCAACATTTGCTGACATAGTTGAATTACCAGGATCAAAGCTTGCTAGCAGCAAAATTGGACTGCTTTACACTTCAGTGTTGTGTTAGAAGCTTGCTTGGAGTAGGTATCTACTAATGTGCTGGAGTTTTTATCACTGGCTTCCAGCTGCATAATGTAATTAAAATTCATCTGTGCGGTTTCTTTATGATGCTTTCTGTCAAAGGGAAGTTGTCACCTTTTCACTGGTGGCTGCTTTCCCCTCTGACATTTCAAGTAACATCCAGTTTTGTTTGAAAGCGTGCTGTACTAAATTTAGGAGAACCAAGTCACGTTGTAATGCTCGAGTGGGTTTTGTAACGTTTGAGCGCGCTTATCACTGGTTCTAGCATCATCTGTGATGATCTGGAGTGGTTTTGTTTCCTAAATATTTATCTTTAGAAAAACACCTAGTATTGCAAAGGGGTCTGTTTAACCTGATCTTTCTCGGGTGTGCTGTGCTCTTGGAATTTGTATTGAACTAACTACGCTTGGATGTATAGTGTCCTTGAAAGTAACTGTTCACTGAAGTGCAGATGTGGAGTCCTCAGTACAGGAGAGACATAGACCTGTTGGAGTGCATCCAGAAGAGGGGTGGAACACCTCCCTACAAGGACAGGCTGAGAGGGCTGAGGCTATGCAGCCTGGAGAAGAGAAGGCTCCGAGGTGACCTGAGAGCGGCCTGTCAGTATCTAAAGGGGAGCTACGGGAAAGGAGGGATAGACTCTTTAGCAGGTGTAAGAACAAGGGGAAACGGTTTCAAGCTTAAAGGGATAGATTTAAGTTGGATATAAGGAAAAAGTCTTTTACAGTGATGGTGGTAAGGCCCTGGAACAGGTTGCCCAGAGACGTGGTGGATGCCCTGTCCCTAGAGACTTTCAAGGCGAGGGTGGGTCAGGCCTTCAGCAACCTGATGTAGCTGTGCATGTCCCTGTTCATTGCAGGGGAGTTGCACTAGCTGGCCTTTAAAGGTCCCTTCCAACTCTAAAGATTCTTTGATTCTATTCTATGACTTCAAAATGGAAGTTTCACTCTTTCAAATTTGACACCTTTGCATATTAATAGAGGTTGTAAGGGTGTAGATTGACTTTTAAATTCCCTTAACTCATGAGTAATGCTGTCAAACTGAGTTATATGTAATTAAGTACTTAATAACTGTAACAATTCTCCTCCCTTTCTCTTCCTTCCCTGCTGCATGAAAACAACACATTAATTGGGATCTTTATTTCTTAAAGTGTTATTGTTGCTCAGGACAGTAATTACTGTTGTAATAAGCCTTTGTTTCTTATATAGTATGCACTGAAATTTTGTTCTAAAACATATTTGCAACAGAAAGACCTGAAACTGTTTAAGAGATTTAAGAGCACACAGAAATCCAGTACAATTGTTTTGTTTTGACAAAATCCTTTAAATAGTAAGTGCTGGTATTGCTAAACTTTAAACAAAATGGAGCAGGGAGATCTTGGGTAAGAAATGTTGCTGAAATTTCCTGATGCTTTCCCTTTCCAGACCTGTATGTTGCCTTGAATGAACAAAAAAGGAAATGCAGTACTGTAGCTGTTTGGTGTGAGCTCTGACACTTCTTAAAACAGATTTTCTTCCTGGCTTCAGCAGTATCCATACCCCAGGAGTTCCTTTCAGCTGTCTGCTGCTCTTATTCCATGCTCAGAAGTGGAAGCATGCGAGTAGAATTGGTTGATTGCTGCAATGAATTAATTTTTAAGTAGTGGGACTGGTGTGCGCTGGCAACAAGACCGATGGCATTTTTGTTCAATGCCGTTTCTTTACTGTAGCTGAATAAATTGGTAACTGGCTACACATCTGCTGTTTACTGTTACTCTAATGAACTATTTCCTGTGAGTACACGGTAACATCTGTTACGGAAAGGTAGGTGACAGAACTTTAATTTAACAGACTGTAAAATATGATTTGAGTTTAATTAAACAGCATAATTGAAACACCAAGGTGTCTTTACATTCAGAAAGTAGTAATCACTTATGGTCTAGACTCTTTTCTAGGACACTTTTTTTTTTTTTTTTTTCCCCTACTTCTACTGATTGCCTTGGTCAGAAATTCATTTGGTGGCATTCTCTGGAGGCTGTGACAGATCGCTGTGTGAAGAGCACCGTGCAAACATGGCATTTCCCAAAATGACTGAGCAGAAATGCTCACTATGTTTTACAGCTCACTTGTATTAATGCAATACTTGTTTACTTGTGTGCCTTTGCTGAATATAGTTTAGTTATACAATACTTTTCTCCCTTTTACATTTTTTTTTTTTCCTTGGGAGGTACTTTTCAGTTTTATGTACTCTGTTTTTATCTTTAGTGAATTCAGCTTCATTTATTCAGGAAGCTATTCCCATCCTTCCTGGTGATATTTCATGCTGCTTGTTGTAGTTGTAAGCAGTGGGGGGCGGGGGGGGGGAGGGTAGGGGAAGTGAATGCACCTTCTCAGAACCCATTTGTAACGTTTGAATGTTCTGATTAACATTGTGTGACTAATGATATGTGAGGGGTCATTTTTATGCCTTTTTTCTTAGTTTGCTTGACTCAAATTTGCCGCTTAGCCTTGACGTGTATTCCGTTCCCCACTGCCCCCTTCCTGTCATCTGGTGTGTTCTAACTACAGAAGTTTCAAAAATGTGTAATACTTTGGTTTGTGTACTACTGACTGTTTCACTAATCAATATTTAATGTGGTTTTCATAGGATATGTAACATGACACTGATATTCTGGACAGGTAATTTTCGCTGTTTGACAACCTTACATAATAAGGGGAATCAGGTAACTGCTAGAAATGAGCACCTAATGTGTTTATTTTTTTTTATTATCGTATTGCCAAGGATCTGTTCTGTAAAATCTACTGTTGGAAAATCAACAGCTTCTCACTGGTGCGGTTAATATGAAAAATGTTTCTGAACATTTCAAAGAGAAATTCGTGTTTAAAGGGACACCGTCATTACTTTTCTGCTCGAATTTCTGTCTGGGTTTTACGAACTGCTCCCTTACGGACAGGTGACGTGGCCTTTTGGTGGAAGGAAGAGTAATATGAAAGGCGGTTAAGCTGGTCCCCCTCTGTTCCTCTTTCTTGTCCTCTGTGTGCACATGCCTGCTTGTCGCCTCTCGTTGCAGCTTTGCTCTGGCTGCGTGCCGCCCGCTGCAGGGAGCTGTGCATGCTTGCTCTCCCAAACAGTGCATGGATGTGGTCACGCCGGGGCATGAGCGGAGCGTGGCGAGTGCTTCGTATCTGGCCTGTTCTGCTTGCTCTGAAAGTAGAAACTCTTGTGTAGTTCATGTGAGAATTTCACCCTGTGAAAATTTCATCTCGCCTCCTTGACAGTGTCCCTTTAAATTCTACATGGCACAGTGTGCTGCTTTATAGCTGCTGAATCTGTGTGTCCCGGAGCAGTCTAGAACAGCGTGTTTCTTGGTGAAGTGCTCTGAAATGAAGTAGCTTGGCAGCAGAGGGCAAGTGGAAGTTAACATAGTAAGAACAATGCCTAGTAAGGAGTAAATATAAACCATGTTAATGCTTGTGTATATACCCACAGCTTAGAAGCCAGTAGCTGGCAGAAACTAGACGTTGGATTTCTTTTTGTGGCATTTAAGTGAATGGTGTAAGCTGATTTGTGATGGTGCGCAGCTGTGTGTATGTATAGATGTATAACTGCTCAACGCATCTGTGTGCGCACAGTTTGTTGCATTGGGCCTCAAGCACTGGTCATGAACATTGCAGAAACCCCCAAGCTTTTGAAAGGCACCAAAATAGTGGTTCCCAAGTGAGATAAGAGAGAGTAGAAAAGAGGAGAATCTTCAGCCGTGTTTGTTGTCTGATCATAGCTTGAAAAGAAACACAAATGTGGTGAGTGCTGCAAGCCTGTTCCTAATTCTTGACCATATGTTCAAGAACAGGAAGATACTCAGTGAAGCCCAGAAAACTGGCAGTAACTTGATTACAGGGTTGGCTTCTGTTTTTTTTTTTTTTTTTTTTTTTTATTTCAGCCCTGTCTCTCTGTGATAGAGGTGTGTAGCCACAGGGAAAAATGAAACCTAGTGAAATAAGCAACTACCTAATGGCAGTTCTTTACTTTCTTCTTAGGTTTATGTATATATATATATATAGCTAATTAGTTACTGCTGATTAATCACACATGAAAAGCTCCAGTGGGATTAGGTGCGGGGGAGGACTGTGCACAGTCCAGTAGAAATTAATAAAATCCTTTCAGCGAAGTGCAGGGTACTGGTGCAGCCTGAATTTTTGTTTTAGATTCCCTATGGGATTGGTGTCAGTTTGCTGGAACTCAGATGCTCCAGTAGCTAATAAGATACCGGGTACTTTTTGAGAAGGTTTGAGGATTACAGGCATAAAAACCCTAGTTAAATCTAGTCTCTTTCATGCATCTTTATATATTTTTGTTTTGTGATATAAAAACAGAGGCAAATTTAAAGCTGTTTTTATTCATGATACATACTGTGTTTTTAGTCAGTGATACTTTTCCTTGGCTTTACGATATGTTAAAAAGTTGAAAATTCCGTGTCGAAACCACCAAACTGGTTCATGCTGGATCTTCTTCATAGTGATGGTGCTCATTCCTAGCTTGAGATCTGGTGTGTTGGCGGATCTTAAATTGGAAGTGGCCCTGGGTTTGGTTTATATTTTTCTTTGATCAGCTTGTCTGAAAGGAAGCTCAGTTGCCTTGTCAGCTTTGCCAACTCTGCTCTCCTATTTCTCTGCAGACTGTTGCAGTTATTTTAAGTTGTAATTGTTGTTTTGGAAATCATTTATGCTGGAGAATGAATTTTATTTTGTTCTCAGTGTTCATGATTTAAAAAAAAATTGAATAATAAATCCTAAAATACTTGGAACGTTTAACAGCTGGTACCCCATGAAGCTAAAAATAATTTCTGCTGAATATTTGCTGAGTTTAATTTAAAAAAAAATCAGAAATGGTTTGTTTTTAAAAAAGAAAAATATTTTGACTGAGGAACATCTTCTCCACTTGTTTATGGAAGAAATCAAACGCTATTTGATTTTTCTTAAACAGGGGAAAGCAGTAGATCATGCATGGTAATACCATTTGGTGATACTGTCAGGTGTTGTAAGGATATTAAAGTGCATATTTGACATTAACAAGCTGACAAAGCTTAAAAATTAGCAGCAGCAGCCTGGTAAGTCAGGCTCCCTTTCACTGTCCTGATAAGTCGAGTGCATTTTTGCTATCTAAGAAGGTGAAACTGTGAACTGTCAAAAATGGTGGAAAGTAGTTTGCAGATTGTCATTGGACGTAACTTCTGCTATATGTAAACAAGCACATGAACTCAATTTTATAGACTGGTGCTTAACGTTGCATTCTGCGTTCCTAACCTGACAGTGTCCCTAAGTTATCATGTCTGTTTGCTTTCATTTTCCAGCTGGGTTTTAATTTTGCATGCGTTTCAGTGAAATATGGTATGCATAATAATTGTTTCTTGAAAGCGTTTTGGGGCTATTGCTGCTGGTACTCACCAAAGCCAGGAAGGCAGTGAAATCTGTTTTCCTTTTGTGGCGGTTTGTTAGCTGATTCAAAAGTAATGCAGAAATGATCCCCTTCTTTATTTGCATAGTTACTTACATGTTTTTGAGTTTAATGTTGTTTCCCAAATAGCTGTAAGTAATTAGGATCTCTCCGCTTTAACGACACTCCCAAACAACTCCAAAATTTAGTACACCTCATATTTTTGTTCTGAGGAAAAATGCTGAACTTTGATTGGTTTGGCAGAGCAATCGGTGACACTTAATGCTTGTCCTTAGTTTATCGTAGGAGCCTCTGTGAAGCTGTTTTTTTGAAGTAATGCCAATAGAAAGTGGAAGTTGTGCATCTGCTCGCCAAGCAAAGCAGAAACGCAAATCGCACAGCCTTTCAATCCGAAGAACCAACAGTTCTGAGCAAGAACGGGCAGGACTGCAGAGAGACATGTTGGAAGGGCAGGTAAAGTAATACATTACTGCACAGGGAACCTCCTTAGCGGGTGGTGGTTTTTTTATGATAGTAGTATTGTATTCCGTGTGGAAAAAAATGAAATAAAAATAAGTAACGAAGTACATCTAGTAAGGCTGAGGAAACAACAGGCTTGTTTGCTTTCAATGTTGACCGTCTTTGAAGACTACTGATGCAGTTACTGGCAGTGTTTCAGGTTGTTTCCAGACTCAGGAAACTTTTTATTCGCTTTTACTTATTCTCGCATGAGTGGTAAGAGCACTAAGAAAGAAACAGCCCGTACAGCGTGCTGTGCATCCCCCTGCCATCTCACCGCATCTCAGAGTTGAAGACTGATTCATGATTTTCTAAGATTGGATTTGGAATAGTAGTTACTCAGGGCTATGAATAAACTGAAATATTTGTTATTTCAGCTCTGGAAGGGAAGGTATTAGTGGGTACACAATTTGGCTTCCCTTTCTGTGGAGTGAAATACTCTCTGCTTGAGTGTATTTCTGCCTGCTTGACAGATGTGAGCTAACTTACATTTTTTAGTGGAGTTTTTTGTTTTGTTTTTGAACTCATCTCAGTTGCAGATGTGCTTTTTCTGTGCACTTAAATGTTAAGTGAATGAACAACAATCATAAACTTCCAGAATGTTTATAATCATGTCAGTCTCTGTAGTGGATGCAGTCAGGAGCCACTCGGAATGCTTCACCTCGCAATATTGAAATGAACTGTAGTTAAGACTCCTATAGGGAGTGCTTAAAGCAGTGCTGGCTAACATAAGCAAATAAAAGACTACTTAGTATCAAATTGAATACAAAGTGTTAGTGTGGGCCGGGCATAGATGATGTAAAACTTGATTTGTATCATAGAGTTGTTTTGAAATACTGTTTAGCTGTATGAAACCTCACTTTCTCTTCTGGGCTGTCTGCAGGTACACTGAAGTGAGCAGCTTGTATTTCTCTGATGTGACAGGCTTTCCTACTGAATCTATTCAGTAATTACAGTATTAGTTTTGTCATCTTAAAGTTGAATCTAAATAATTCCTTGCACAGAAGATTATTCATGGTTTGTAACTGAAAACAGTTGCAGCTCACTTCAGGAATGAAGAGCAGCTGAGAGGTCAAGCCATGCTGCCATTACTGCATAGAAAACAAAAGTATTAACCTATTTTAGTATTTCTCCCTGTGCGCATCTCTTAGTGGTTTCTCTTGCTCTTGTCCTTAAACTCGATGTCCATGAATAACCTGTCTGGCTTTTTGAAGATAGTCATCCTGAATGTATGAACCAGAATGTTACGTTAAATTCTGGTTCTTTATGTGCTGACTCGATCAAAGGTGCCTGCTGCCCTCTAATGGCTGCCATGCACATTTGTTCGTGTTTCAGTTTATAGGAATGGAAACAATTTCTTTTTGGTTTGGCTTTGCTGGAACACTTTAGAACAAAACAAACCATAATCATCCTTAAACTTCCTTTGAAATAATGATGTTCGCTGTAATTTGAGTGATGTCCTACATTAATGTTATATTCCGTAATGGTTTTTCTGTAATTTAAGACCTCTAATAGTGGTGGTTTGTATTGTGGCAGAAGCAGACTGGATTTTCTTTTTTTTTTTTTTTTTTTTTTAAATAGCTGATGATTTCAAGACTTGAACTTACATACTTCTTTATTTTTCATATTTTCTTTCTTTTTTTCTTTTAATGTTGCTTAAATGCACGTGCTCCTATGTATTTGATAGGTGAATGCTGAGATGGCAGTTTGATATGCTGCAAAGGAGTAGTCAAGCCTTTTTGTTGTTAGGGTAAGGCTCACTAAGGGGAAACTCTTCTTGAAACAACTGGCTAACTAGATAAGTAATAACTGCATAAGCCAGCTGCATGTTGTAGTGCATCAGCAACTGAAGAAAAGAACACTTTTAGTAGAATTTATTTGCACATTGCACAAGGACGGCTCAATTCTGAATTATGATTCATATGTGTAGATTAGAGCAGCTAGTAGATTGATTTACTGCAGTTATTAGACTAATGACAGTATATATATTTTTCTTTCTACCTTGCCATTTTTGAGTAGTGTACTTTGCTTTAAATTTTATAAGATATTTGTTAGTGCTGGGTCTTGAGTTTATCAATGTATTACATTCAGTTGTCTTTACTCACCGTCTTCTCAACAGCTTTCAGTAACTGATACAATGATTCACTGTGAATCCCAGCAGAAATCAATACCTGGTTGGTTGGGATGCAGTGTGTGTTTCTTTAATGAAATTATGGTGTTGAACTCTGTTTTGCAGGCAAGTCAGTAAAATTCAGTTGCCTTCAGAAACTTGTGATCCACCTGTGTACTGAAGTCAAGTCATTTACATCTTTTGTTAGCAGTTTTATCATGTACTTATTTTTATGCCTCAGAACTCTTATATTAGTTATGCAGAAGACAAACTCAGCCCTTCTTTGTAAATTTGCCTCAAAATATTTTCTGTGAAGAGGAAATTTCTAGAGTAATACATGAGGAAAGGATTAGAAATCATCATTAATTTCATGCTTAGTTAGTTAGTGACAAGAGTAGTTAGCCGTTTAAAAGTTAAGTTCGTCTAAAGCTTTAGTAATAAAGTATAATTGCAAAACACCTTCTTGAGCTAATGTGTAGTCAACTTGTGAATTACTTGATCAACCAAAGGTGTTTTTCCTCTTGAACTAGAAGCATCTTGGCAACTTAACACCTTTTTTTTCCCACTTTTTTTCTATACTGAGTTGTATTTTTTTTATAATTGTTCCGTAGTAAAAACATAAAGAAGCCTGTACACTTGAGTTCTGTCCCTTGAAAGAGTTCATAAACTGAATTGCTTTATGTTGTAAGAAAGGTCCCCTGGTCTTTCTATTTTATGTTGTATGCCAGAAGAAGTTCTAAGTTTCCTTTTTGTCAGGAGGTAAAAAACTTTTAAAGTGGGCTTAAGATTGAAATGCAATTGCAGGTGACGTATGTATACATATTTAATTTAATGCTAAGTTAAATTATGTATGTATGTATTAAATAGATACACATTAAGTTAAATATGTAATGTAATTAGATAAAAATGTAAAACCCAATGTTTTGCCTCCTAGGATTCTAAACTACCATCTTCTGTTCGGAACACGCTCCTGGAACTTTTTGGGCAGATAGAGCGGGAGTTTGAAAATTTATATATTGAAAATTTGGAATGTGAGTATGTAGTTTTTCCAGCAACTTGAGAACTGGTTAGACCTAGGATATACTACTTGAAAAGATTACTCTGAATGCTGTAATATAATTAATTGAGTTTTGCTTTGAGAGGTTTAAAAGTTTTTTTGAACTTGTATTGAAAGTGCTTGTTAGTGCATCACAAAACTAGAAACTGCAGCTGCTTGTGAATTTTGAAGGTGAGCACTCAGGTAAAAACTCCAAGTATTATCTGCAAAAAAAATGACATATGTAATATACTATATTGGATGTGATCCAAAGGGATGTACGATCCAGGGTAACACAAGCAACTATATAGTAAAGCCCCTCCTAAATTTTCCTTGTTGGGTTTTGGAAGCTTGGCTTCTGAATTGTCAAATCCATCTACCTTGGCTCCATGTCAAACTTTTCCACACCTGATCTGTTCTCACAGTTAAACCACTCGTGTTACAATATCATTTTTGCTTTGTTATTGGAAATGTGCTGCTTTTTTCTTCTGTTAAAAAGCTGAGATTGTGTTGGTTAAATGCTGTCAACACTGTACATTTTTTACATTACTGAAAGTTTGCACACCTGAGCTCTCAGTCTCCTGCTGAGAAGTTGGCTGGAAGTAAGAAAAGTTTGTTGTTGGATTTTTTTTTCTTCCCCTCCCCCCCCCCCCCCACGCAAAACATTCATGAAACTTGGCAAAAGCTTGTCAGAAAAGCAAGCAAGCAATTTGCCTGTAATCCTGAGAGCATAATAATTTTCTGTCGATCCCATTTCTTTTACTTCTGCATCTTTCTTCTTCACCAGAGTGTTATATTTGACTCCTGGCATTTGTAATCTCTCTGCCCCCAGGACAACTTCCAAGTTGTTCAGTCTGTTATTTTGGCTCTTGGTCTAACTCCTACCTTGGTGTTGCAGTATTCAGTAGAGAATCTCAGGTTTTCCTTCTTGGATTTTCATGTATTCTCTGTCCCTCATTACAACTAATTTCTAGTCTCTTCCTTTCCTAGTTCCTTCCAGGCTGCAATCTTAATTCTTTCAGCTGTTTATTCTAGTCTGCCTGACTGGTTTGTTTCAGTCATCTGTTACTACAAGCTTGTCCTAGTTTACTTCTCTTTAGTGTTGTGTTTAATAAGTTTAGGTACTTGTGTCTAGGAACACAGGAAAGAGAATCTT
The DNA here is from genome assembly GCF_002078875.1 of Numida meleagris. Classification (NCBI taxonomy): domain Eukaryota; kingdom Metazoa; phylum Chordata; class Aves; order Galliformes; family Numididae; genus Numida; species Numida meleagris. The sequence goes on from NC_034410.1 coordinate 9,782,745, forward strand.
GCTTTGCTCATTTCCAGCAAATTGGAGGTGATATACAAGTGTAAGCTGACTTTTTTTTAGTGCTTATGACTGAGACTTCTGTGCATTTCTCAGAAATGGTGGAAAAACGCAATCCTAATGGATCACGTTCTCCCAGATCTGAAAGTCTTGTTCCAAAGTCTGGGAATGAATGACCTTTTTAAAGAAGTCATAAGAATTTGTGGGAAAGGCAGACCTAGGCTTGTTCTTCAGACCAGCTGAAAACTGCTTGGCTAAAGACTGTCAGTGAAATTTGACTTGAGGAAGATGTTGAAAGAGTATTGGCCCAGGTTTTAAGGAATAACTATAAGACACTGAAAATGTTCTTTTTACAGTGAAATCAGATAATTTAAACCAACTGAACAACTGGAAATCTCTTAAGAGTACCTGATCTTGGTGTACCATTGCTCTGTTGCTCAAATGATGCTGGCAAGAGTTATAAATAATTGAGAGAAAAGCATATTCTTGTTGCAAATGAATACTTTGTGTTATGTGCAAGAATTATTTTGATTGTACTTAATATTTCTAAAACACTTAAATGTAAAATGTATATGTTATTCTGCTGCATTTTTAATGTATCTCTAAGTATAAAATGTATGTTTGTGCTCTTTTTTGTGGAGTCTCTAGCAGTAGGGAAGAAGTCAGGGAAGAATACTATTTCATGATTAATAAAATCTCTGTCCAGTAGTAACATATATCACCATAAATATTTTAGCCACACGGTTAGTAAGTTTTGTGCTTTCTATTGGATTTGAGTCAGTGTAGGTGGACCATATATTTCACAGAAGTTGCTTTGTTAATATTTAGTCACATTTAACAGTAAAAATAACTAGTTAGAAGCCAATAATGCTTTCCTTGGAATCTAGGTTGAGGTAGATCTCTGGAAGTTTCAGGATGAGTCTTGGTTTATGTCATTGTGAGAACTGCTTCTATAAAATCGCATTTGATCTCTTTTCCTGTCCTCAGTGCAAGACACGTTACTTGCTAACTGTAACAATTCTTATTTAGAATGCTAATAATATTATTATTGGTACTCCTTTTTTTGTATTAATTTGAATTTTTCTTATCAGTACGTAGAGAGGTTGATACGCTTAATGAGCGTTTAGCAGCTGAAGGACAGACGGTTGATGGAGCTGAACTGAGCAAAGGACAACTGAAAACAAAAGGTAGGAGATCCACGAAGAATCCTAAATCGTATTTTTGAATGTAATTTTTTTTACACTCGGCTGGCCCAAACTTGGAATCTATTGACCAATTACTTATACAAATAAACTAATGTTATGTTTGAAATATCTTCCTTTGAATTTTTTTTGTCTCAACAGCCAGCCATAGTACCAGTCAACTTTCTCAGAAATTAAAGACAACTTACAAGGCATCTACTAGCAAGGTATGAGACAAATTAAATCTCTGCTCATTTGGTGTGTGCTCATGAGACTAATATGGCTGTGTTAAGTTGTAAATTATGGTTTTGTTAAGCTAAGTAGTGCTGTTCTTTATGTAAACCTGCCTCAGGAAGAACAGTATCCTTATCTTGGATGCATCAATTACTTCTTACTTTTACCACACAATTTACATCTTTACAGTAACTACTCACATTTAAAAAAAAAAAAAAAAAGAATGGTAGAGGGGGGAGAACGTTTGTGTGTATATGCATGAGCAATAGCTCTTCTTCAAAGAGATATAGCATTTTGATGAGGGAAATAGAAAAATGGATTGACTGAGTTTACTTGCAGACAATTACTTTCTTACTAGAATTGAGTTCTCTGTATAGAAGGAAGTACGTGAAATTGTATGGATTTAACAAATAGGACAAAGTTGAAACACAGTCAAGGATTAACCTGGTTATTTGCACATGAAACTTTGAGAAACTGCTGAAATAATATAAAAACTTTCCTCAGGCCTGTTGGAAGTTGCATGGTACTTAAATATTTCCTTTCTTTTCTTGACAACAGTGGATCCAGTAACTAGTATATGAAGTGAGGAACAGCAAGTAGGAATTAAAAAAAAACAAAAACTTCACAAAGATTTCATATGTAGAGAAAGTGTCAATTAAATCAGTCTATATGTCTGTCTGTCTGTATGTAGTGTTCTTAAACTTCTGAGTCCCTGTGTTTGTACAAAATGGCGTTTACTAAGAAGGACTATTGCGGCTTTGCCATTAAATAATTATTGAAAATACTGTCTAGCAGTTTTGGTAACATTTGTGGTTGTTGATTAGTAGGAGAGAGAGGTTTTTCCCAGCAAACTTTGCATTAGGATTTGACTCAAAATTAGAAAAACAGAACGCAAGAGTAGTTTGAGTATAGGATTGAAAACTGATTTTGAAATCTGAAATGAGTGCTGTGTTAGTCCTTAAATGTTTACTTAATTCTACTGTTCCATTTCTCGTATGTGATTCAATTTAGTTCAAGGACCACATTCAATGTTAAAGTCTCATCTATGTGATTGTATTCAAAGCTTATGAAACTGTAATACAAACAATTAATTTTTGCCATTAACGCATTTTCCTTTCAATACAGCCTTAATGATTGTTGCTTCTGGTGCTATTAAATAGGAATGCATACTATCGGTTAATTTGGAATTCCGATAGGGCATTATCATTTTACCACAGGAAGGTTGTCATGATCAGGATTTGGAATATCCTAGTTTTGAGTCTTAAAGTTGTCCTTTAACTTTTAAAAACCTCAAGTAATTTGCTTTAATGATATGCCTCAGACCTATTTTGTTACCACAAACAAATGGGATTTTAACTTGTTTCTTTGTTTTTAACCTTTTACTGTATTTGAAATGTAGACAACTAGTTTTCTAATTTTTACTAAGTTGAAGATGTGGTTTGTGTTGAAGCATTTAAAGGTTTTGAATCAACAAGTCAGGTAGATAGATACCTTCCCATACTTGCATGTTGAACAGAGCACTGAAGAATTGCTTTTTTTGTTTGTTTTAGTGTTAACAAAGCTTTTTGGAAAGTCTTTCTCAAAGCACAGTTATGAATTTGTGGGATAAACATTTGTGGGGTAAAAATAGGATGTTTATAACTTGAGCTTTGCTTTTTTTTTTTGAAGTAATCTTTTAGCATTCCTGTTTTCAGTTGTCTGTGAAAATGTTACAGCAAGAAACTTTTAGTTCATTTAAAAAGTATTACACTCCTGTTATCTGAAAATTTCTGCGAGTGCGATATCTTTCTATTATCTGGAGTTTTCAGTTTTCTTTTACTATAATGTTTTGTAGTTTTCCTACTTTTGTTAGATTTTTTCTTTAATTTAGTGTGATTTATGCACATACTAATTTGAGTCTTCTCTGTTTTCCTGTAACACTGAGGGAATGTACTTGTCAAGTTCATCTAAATGTTTGATGAATTTTTAAAGTATGTGTTATTACACAGATAATCTGGCATGTGCTCTCAGGTTAATGTTTGATGTGATTAGCTTTTTGCAGTTTTGAAAAAAATGGTGGTGAGTTTGTTAAATGGAATGTTTCTGGTTTTTACTGGAATTATGTAATAGTACATTTTGTCAAAGACAGTACACTTGATTTCATGGACTATCTTTAAGCTGTTGGATGAAGTTGTTTGGGAGTAGATAAGGAAGGCGTTGTTTTTCTTGTAATCCTTTAGCCACACCAAATGGGAAGTTCACACTGCATTTGTACAACTAATTATTCCAGTGAGATTGTATTATTTTAGTACAGAGTAGTTTAGCCTTCTGTAAATAGGGGCATGCTATAAGTAATCAAGCATGTTTACATCGCAGCTTGCTTTCGTACCATCAAATGTCAAAATCTTAGCAATAGTGAACTGTAAGAAAATGAAAGAATCAGTATGAAAAAGTATCTATTTGTATTTGTGACATGATAACTTAATCTTGTGTCTATGTGGAAAAATTACTTTGATCTTTCTGCTATTTCAGATTGTATCCAGTTTTAAAACTACAACATCAAGGGCAATCTGTCAACTGGTAAAGGAATATATTGGCCACAGGGATGGTATTTGGGATGTCAGTGTTGCGAAAACTCAGCCAGTGGTTTTGGGAACTGCATCTGCTGGTAAGGTTTTGTGTTGCTTGCACCTTTACAAAATTCTGGTTTAATCTCTAAATAGTAGAAAATGTACATCAAAAGCATACCTGAATGTGTCATTCCACCACTGACCTGCACACTGAAAGAGTTGACTTAAAGGAGTTCAGTAGCTCAAAAATAAATTAAACTTTCCTTGAAATGCATTTATCCTCTAGAAAATTTAGACATCCTTGTTGACCTTAAGTATGTGTCAGTTAACTTCGATGCAGGCCACTCTTCCCTTAGGGCCAGCTCTAGCTGGATGGTTTAAATGGATGGTTCATGGAGCTGCTTACTTGAGGTGTCTTGCACACAATACCATACTACTGTATTCAGAGATCCCTTTAAGGTCCTCTATCATAGTGTTATTAAGCATTATAAAAACTGTAGATATAGGAGCCATAGTTTGCTAATTGTTGTGTACTTACATACTTTGGGCTGTTGCTTAAGGATCTAGAAGCAGTTAAAAACCTTATTTTGTCAGTTGTTACTCATCTTACTAGATTCCTTACTCCCCACTTCAGAGGTTTACTGACTTTCTCAGTAGTACCTGTGATGATCCAAAAACGAGTCTAGAGACTTGTGTGTTTGGAAAAATATTAGGAAATAAACCATTATCAGTTTGAATTGGTCAGTTTGAGTTGTCAGTCTTTTGAAGATGAAATAGAAATTGAGGACACTTACCACACACAAATACTATGGGCCAGAAGACTTTTCTGTTTCAAAAACTGAACTGTTACCATTTTTATGTGCCCACTGAGGGGCACATTTTGTCTTATTGTTGGCCATTTTGTCTTTGTACTGATTTAACTCGGAAACAGCCGTTCTCCAATTCAGGATTAAAATTCTCTTCAGTTAAAAATACTTGTGTTAATAATTTATTTGAGGTTGTGGAAGGGTAAAGTAGTGACATCTGGAGTCCTTTTTAAGTAAATTTCCATAGTGCTCTGCAGACACATACATTTGAGACTTCTAAGCAAAAAGTAAATAGTTTGTGTGTAGAACTTTTGTTCCTAGTGACTCATTGAGATTTTCATCACTCAACTCTTTGTGTTTCTTAATCTCATGATAGGCAATCAGAACATTATACATACATTTTATACATACATAGAATTTGCCTTTCTGTACTTACTGCAAATTATTCTGATTGGGATAGCTCCTCTTACTTCTTTTGAGAGATGCATTAAGTTGTAACGATGGGAGTGTTTTTCAACTGTATGTGTAAGATAATGATCAAGAGGAGTTGGCCTTCTCTGGATTTAAGTTTATTTCCTTTGGTTTCCTTAAGTTTATTTCCTTTGAACTTACAGTTCAAGTTAACTTGCTTGTTGAATCAGAGGTAAAGGGAAAAGTATATGTTTGTAACAAATATTTACTGCTGCTTTTTAATCTTTGTAGATCATACTGCTTTGCTGTGGAGCATAGAAACGGGGAAGTGCCTTGTCAAGTACGTAGGGCATGTTGGATCAGGTAAGATAGGGGCATGTCGTGTAAACTGGAAGCAGTGGTTTGGGGAGGGGGAAGTGCGTTTTGGATGCCTGCAAAAATATTTATTGTGGTTTTACTTCATGGTTTGACAACACCATTGGCAAGTTAATTGTAAAGTTCCATCAATCTTCATCCAGAGAATGTTTTCTAATGTGATTCTTATTTTAGAGAGGAGTATTAAGATAGTTCTTTAAATGCTGAATGAATAAACAATGACATATACAGAAAATTTACAGGCACAATTACAACACTTAGAAATTCACTACTGGAATTCATTGAGGTCTTCGTGCATATGCAGAACAAGAGAAGTTTATGTTATCAGAATTTGGCTGTTTTGAAGGCTCTGTGCTTTAATTGGGATTTAAGATACGGATGCTGAGTGACCATCTATTTGCACTTCTTTGTTTAATATATATATAATCTCATATAATTTATTGTATAGTTTTAAAATCTTGTTTTGAAGACATTTGATTCCATGTAGGCATATGAATATATGAATGTTTCAGAAACATGACCTTAAGTGTTTTTGTATTGCTCTTTGGGTGGTTAGGTGCAGTGCAGTAAGGGTTTTTGATGTTAATCTTTATTACTGGTGTCCAGTTTGACTGCAAGTACCTGTTCAGCTGCTTTGTACCTCATAATGGGTGAGAATATTGGTTTTTCTAGATCAGAGATGGTAGTGTTTTCCATAGCTTTAACTTGCTGATGGGAGTTGAGCTCTCATGTGATCATATGCTGGAGTATCGAGTCTTGCAGCCAGAAAGTGAGTTATTCATAGAATTGTAGAATCCTTAGAGTTGGAAGGGACCTTCAAAGGCCAGCTAGTCCAAATCCCCTGCAATGAACAGGGGCATCCACTGCTAGATCAGGTTGCCCAAGGCCTGATCCAGCCTCACCTTGAAAGTCTCCAGGGACAGGGCATCGACCACATCTCTAGGCAACCTGTTCCAGGGCCTCACCACCATCACTGTAAAAAGATATTTTCCTTATATCTAACCTAAATCTGCCATCTTTAAACTTGAAGCCATTTGCCCTTCTTCTATCACCATAGACCCTGCTAAAGAGTCTGTCCCCTTCTTCCCTGTAGCTCCACTTTAGTTATTGAAAGGCCACTACCAGGTCACCTTGGAGCCTTCTCTCTTCAGACTGAACAGCCCCAGCTCTCTCAGCCTGTCTTCATAGGAGAGGCGTTCCATCCCTTGGATCACTTTTGTGGCTCTCCTCTGATGCTCTACAACAGGTCTGTGTCTCTCCTGTGCTGAGGGCTCCACATCTGGATGCAGTACTCCAGGTGAGGCCTCACCAGTGCAGAGTAGAGAGGCAGGATCACCTCCCTCACCCTGCTGGCCACGCTTCTTTTGATGCAGCTCAGGATATGGTTGGCTTTCTGTGCTGTGAGGGCACACTACTGTCAGATGTCCAGCTTCCCATCCACCAGTACCCCCAGGTCTTTTTCAGCAGAGCTGTGCTCAATCCTTTCATCCTCCAGCTTGTATTGGTAGTGGATATTGCCTCAACCCCTATGCAAGTCCTTGCTGTTGGATTTGTTGAGCTTCGCCTGGGCCTACTGCTCAAGCCTGTCTGGGACCCTCTGGATGGCATCCCGTCCCTCTGGTGTGTTCACTGCACCCCACAGCTTGGTGTCATCAGCAAACTTGCTGAGGGTGCACTCAACCCCACTGTCAGTGTCATTCATGAATATATTAAAGAGTATTGGTCCCATCACTAACCCCTGAGGGACGCCACTTATCATTGATCTCCATCCAGACATTGAGTAATGACTACCACATTGAATGGTGACCACCACTCTCTGGACTCAATCCTGCAGCCAGTTCTTTGTCTATTGAACAGTCCACCCATCAAATCCACATCTTTACAATTTGGAAAGAAGGATGTTGTGGGGTACCGTATCAAAGGCCTTACTGAAGTTGAGATAATTGACATCAGTGGCTCTTCCCTTGTCCATTGATGCAGTGACACCATCGTAGAAGGCCATTAAGTTGGTCAAGCAGGATTTGCCCTTGGTGAAGCCATGCTGATTCTCCTGTATCAGCTCCCTGCCTTCTATGTGCCTTAGCAGAGCTTGCAGGTGGATCTGCTCCGTGATCTTTCTTGGCACAAAGGTGAGACTGACAGGTCAGTAGTTCCTGGGTCATCCTTTTTACTGTTCTTAAAAATGGGTATGGTGTTGCCTCTTTTCCAGTCACCAGGGACTTCACCTGATTGCCATGACTTTTTAAATATCATTGAGAGTGGCTCTGCAACGACATCAGCTAATTTCCTCAGGAATTTTTGTATTGATGCGATTTCTTTGGTTTAGGTAACTCAGCAAGCACACTGCATGAACTTTGTGACAAAGACAAATAGACTTAAGTTCTCTGTGGAGTGGTCAGCTACTTTCAGCCAAGAGTTCAACTTTTTTTTTTTCCCTGCTGCTACATGATTTCTAGCTCCTGTAGCACAGGGATTCTAATGCCCTATAGAAAGATGCACAGATACAACAGCACTTTGACTTGTTCACATTCCTTAGATCTCTCACGCTTGCTGTGTGGTGAAAGTATGATTAGCTGACATCAAGTTGTAGAATCATAGAACATCCTGATTAGAAGGAACCTACAAGGATTGTCAGATCCAACTCCTGACTTCACACAGGGCAACCTAAGAGTTGAACCATGTACCTAAGAGCACTGTCCAAATGCTTCTTGAATGCCAACACAGTTGGGGCTGTTACTGCTTCCTTGACTAGCCTAGTCCAGTGTTTGACCATACTCTTGGTGAGAAATTTTCTTTCCCAGTTTCCAGTCTGAACTTTCTCTGACACAACTTTAAGCAATTCCCTTTAGTCCTGTCGCCAGTCTACACAGAGATAGGCACCTCCCTCTCTACTCCTGCCCCATGAGGGAATTATAGACAGCAATGAGGTCACCGCTTTTTCTCTTCCAAGCTGAACAAACCAAGTATCCTCAGCTTCTCATAAGTCATATCCTCTAGTCCTTTCACCATCTTGTGTCCAAAGAAGAGCATTTATATTATTTCTATATTATTGTATTGTGGAGCCCAAAACTGCACACAGTACTTGAGGTGAGGCCACATCAATGCTGAATATAGAGCTACAATTGCTTCTTTGGACCAGTTAGCTATCCTGTTCGTTCTGGGATACAGCTGGCTCTTCTGGCTGACAGGGCACATTGTTGGCTCATTCTGAGCCAAAATGGAACCAGTTATCCCCTAGTTTATATATACGTCAAGGATTACACTGTCCCAGGTGCAGAATCTGGCATTTGTTCTTGTTAAATTTTTCGTATAATTGGTGGTTGCCCATCTATTAAGATATCTCTGTAAGACTTCTCAGCCCTCAAGGGAATCAGTGGCTTCTCTTAATTATCATACATAAACTTACTTAGCATGCACTCAGCTGCTGTGTCTTGGTGATTGATTAAAAACATTGAAGAGAACTGGCCCTGAAATTGAGCCCCAGGGAACACCACTAGTGTGGTTTAAAAACTCCAGCCACTGGTGGTTTTTTTTTTCTTTTTTTTTTCCAGTTGCTACTTGGGTAATCATGAAATTAATAAAAGGCTTTAAACTATGTTTAAACAGTTGTGTGTAAACTACATTTAAACCAAAGAAGAAAAGAACAGTGTTACATTCCAGTTTATGTAGCTTTCATTTAGTAAAACATTCACTTGTTTATGTGTGACAGTTGATCTGAAATGTTCGATGTCAGCAGTTGTTACACTGTTGAGGTGATTTAGTGTGAACAATGAGTATCTTTTTCAACTCATTACTCAGAGAATTCCGGCATTCTCTTGAGAGCATAGGCATCCATTTTACTTATATGATGAACATAAATGATTTTTAAGTTCTTTCTTGAAGAACTGTTGAAGCGAAGCTTATGGGTTTTGCAAATGAAAATGCTTAGTAACGTAAAGTAATTGAATCTTAGTCATTGAAATAAAAAATGAAGAGCAGCTTTGTAGGCTGACAGAATTCTTGGAGGCCTGTATTTTAAAATGATTGTGCTTCAATTACATGTAGTTGCAGGACTGAAATCTAATTTGTTATTTGCATTGGGTCTTTAGGCATTTGTTCTTGCAGTCTTCAGCGATAATGAGGAAGCTGATGGTCACATACAGGAAGTTTAATGATTAAGCTAGGAATAGTTATGAATAACTAAATTCACTTTATGGAAATCTAGGTCATTATTTCCAGTCAGCTTGCACACAATTGCATGAATGTAGTTTGTTCATCCTCTTTTACATGAAACCCGTGTAGTAGGTTCCGGAAATAGCTTGCTAGAAAATGTCTATTGTGGTATCTGTAATTGGCTTTCTGGAACTAAATCTCTAAGGTCCTTTCCAACCCAAGCCATTCTATGACTGCTTTACTTGATACTGCATATGCTTATGTACACTCAAATATTGTGATTTCTCTCAGCTAAGAGGTTGCAATCCTACAAAGAGTCAATTAAAACTGTAGACGTCTCGTTATCTCAATGCTTGTAATGTTAAAACATTGTGAAATAATTATTTTAGTACACTAGCTTAAAGCTCTGCTTTGTTTTACACAGTAAATTCAATAAAGTTTCATCCAACTGAGCAAGTGGCTCTTACAGGTATGTACGTTTTTTTTTTTTCATTCAGTGACTATTTAGTCCTTTTGGAAAAATAAGTGTGTCATTTGCTACTGTCTTCTTGGTGTCGTAGCAGCCCCTCTCTTGTACTTTGTCAGTACCATTGTTGATTAAATTATCATTATTTTTTTTATTTGTTGATTCGTTATCATTATTTGATAAGAAATCAGACCTACATCATTCTATCTGTGTTTATCATATTGTATTGACATTTGTGCTTGGTCACTTGGAATCATACATCTTAATGCTTTTGAGTTACGTGATATTTCTAGAAGTAAATGAAAAGAACGTTACTGAGTAGGTAGAAAAAAATTGAAAATACAGATAGTAGTGTAATGATGTTTTCAGCACTGAGAATATTATCAGTACAAATTTGGGTTTGAAAACTATCTAATGTGGTTAATGCTGTGGTCTGTGTGGCCCAACAATTGGGTCACTACCTTTGTTTTGTCCATAGCAAAGATAATCTTGGTTAGTAGTGGATAAACCTTTTTCAAAAACAGGTGAAGCCTGAAATCAAGTACTGAGATGCTGAGCTGTAAACTGGTACTAGTTAAGCTGAGTTGCTAAATGTAGAGGCAGAATAGCTTCACTCTTGCTATTTTGGCTTTCTCATAAAAATGGGCTAGAAATGTTTAATAGAATAAACCCCTGAATGAAGAGGAACTTTGGCGCATTTGGGAAGTAGCATATGAAAAGATGGCCCTTGATGTATAAAATACTTTCTTCGAATCCTATGTATTAGAAAAGCAGTGATATTAGTGTTCTGATTTGTACCATTTTAGTGAATATTTTCGCTGCCAGAATGATTAATTTGGTAGCTACTTACATTTTGCATGAGTTATGTTCTCATCTGAGCATTGAAGCCAGGGAAGTAACCATTTCATTAATGTTGAGACTTGCTGACCAACAGGTCGTAACAGTGTCTGTTAAAAAGATGCCACGCAGACAGTATTGCCAAATATGTAATATGAAAGCTTGTTTTGATCGTTCATGGAAATACTCTAACTTAATCAGTGCTCCCTCTCTTTCTCCCCCTCCATTTCTTTTTGCTTTCTTTTCCCTGTGCAGCATCTGGAGACCAGACAGCTCACATCTGGAGATACATAGTACAGTTGCCTACACCTCAGCCAACTGCAGCAGACTGCAATGTAAGCAATCAGCTTGCTGCAACTAAACTAATTGCAGAGCAGTTTCATTGGATATGAGTGTTATGATGGTACTGAGCATTACATTTATACATAATTAAAAATTACATGATTTCAGGATTGCGGAAGGTGGGGTTTTAAGGTTTTACTTGAACAGGTATATTTCTGTATCTTTCAAAAAAATTTAATTCCTTTCATGTTTTTGATGAAACTGCGATGTACAAGTAACTTAACTGACCTTTTTCAAGGTAATAAACATATAAGTAAATGAGGTGGCAAGTGCAATTTTTCATAACAATTAGAATCATAAATAATAATAAAGTTATTTCTAGACTGGTTAAGTTCTTGTAGTTTACCTTCCTGAGGCAGATGAATTAACTGTAGTTGCTCTGAATTCAAAACTGATTGTAAAGTTGTGTATGTTTGACTTTTTCTTACTTGTGTCTTTAAATAAGATCTCTCACCTTTCCCAGCATTCATTACACTATCTGATGTTGCTGGCTGAATAAAAGCCTATGGACAACATTTACTGTAGGCTGGCAAATGCTGTATGCAGCTTCAAATCACCCTTACTAAATTGTGAAGACAGATGTAGTTTATAGCATGAGCTTCTCTGTAAACTAAGTAGGGGCAAGAGGTGGCCATGTAATATGAAATCCATGGATAGATTTTTGCATTGCAAAAGTTTGATTCAAACGAGTTGATTTGGAATTTCTATTTTGAAAGAGCAGTGCAAATGTTACCTTTTCCCATCCAAGTATAGTGCAGGAGGAGTGCGTTTGTCTTGCATAAGAAAAGTAGAGTTCAGAGATCAATGCTTTTATTTTGTATCCACTTTACATGACATCATGCAGTTCTGATGTAAGGACCAAAAGACAATGTCATGATTTTGATTCTAACAGATAAAAACATGACTCTAAATGATTGTCTTTCCAAAGATTAAGACTAGTGCCCTGTTCGATGGTTCTGATCTTTAAAAATTTAAAGGGAAAAAGCCTCTTGATAGTATGCATGGGAATGAAACTCATGGGTAATAGAGTGAGAGGAATTACAGATGAGGCTTGCCAAACGATATGTTGAACTGATATTTAAACAGTTCGATAGAGATTTTAAAAAGAAGAAGTTATTAAAAATTCATTTAACTCACCTGTCTTATCCCTTCAACTATGATTTTGATAGTAGATACCTGAATAGGCTAGGTTCTGGAGAATTAAGCTACTCACATCCACATTACATGGAGTTGGAAGCATTTACACTGTAAAATGTAACTTAGAGACATTCTTTTCCATCTGTTTTTATTCTTTTTTCTCTTGAATTGTATAGCAGGTGTCTGGAGAAGATGAATTTGAGTTCTCAGATAAAGATGAACCTGATGGAGATGGAGATGGTTCTAGCGATTGTCCCACTGTCAGAGCCCCATTAACTTCACTCAAAAGCCATCAAGGAGTGGTCATAGCAGCTGACTGGCTTGTTGGGGGGAAGCAAGCAGTGACTGCTTCATGGGATAGGACAGCAAACCTGTACGACGTAGAGACTTCTGAATTAGTCCATTCTCTCACAGGTATTTCTTCACTCACAGAAAGGTATAATTGGTAGTTGATTTTTATAGGGATTCCTTATTGTGAAAGTTATTTCTCTGGAGTACAGTGTGAGTGTGTACAACACTTACATTGCTGCTTGGTGTTGAGGTGGTTTCTAGTATTCCAGCCTTGTAAATCCCATGAGCATGAATTTATGTTCTTTCAAGCATGTGATGTAGTCAATGAAGTAGTTGTTTTAAACCGAATAAAGTCAAATTTTAATTCTTGCAAAGTACTTCTGTTGTCTTCATGGCATATTGAGTAGCAGCAACCTATTGTTTCTTAATAGTCATGTGAAATGAGTAGTACTTTTTTGGTTCTGTTTTTAAGTATAGTTCCAAACTTTACATCAACAGTAACATTAGAGCTTGAAATGATTAGGACTCTTTTACTGATTATTTAAAAGAGATCGTCAGTGTTTCATTCCAAGCATATGTGGAAATGAAAAGTCTTATTTTCGTTACCTTATATGTTCTCATCTGTGATTGTAGGGCATGACCAAGAGCTAACACACTGCTGTACACATCCCACCCAGCGTCTTGTGGTGACGTCATCACGTGACACAACTTTCCGTCTGTGGGATTTCAGAGATCCTTCTATCCATTCTGTGAATGTCTTTCAGGGCCACACAGAGTAAGTGACAGTATCTTCATAATGTCTTTTTAATATTTATTTTTATGTTCTACAAGTTAAAAATGTACTTGGTTGCTAATCTGAACAAAATTTTTATATTCTCTTTTTGAGGTACTGAGTTAACTTTCCTATTTTTAAGACCCACTTTCACAGACCAGATAAGCCGTGGACAAAAAGCTGTACATGAGCCAGCAGTGTGTACTTGCAGCCCTGAAAGTCAAATGTATCTTTGGCTGCATCGCAAAAGGAGTGGCCAACTGGGCAAGGGAGGTAGTTGCCCTCCTCTGCTCTGTCCCCTTGAGGCCCCATCTGGAGTAAGATGTCCAGGTCCGGGGCTGCCAGCACTAGAAAGGTGTGGAGCTGTTGGAGTGCGTCCAGAGGAGGGCCACACTGATGACCAGAGGGGCTGGGGCACCTCTGTTATGAAGCAAGGTTGAAGGAGCTGGGCTTGTTCAGCTTGGAAAAGAGAGACCTCATTGTGGCCTTCCAGTACTTGAAGGGAGCTTACAAGCAGGAGGGGGACTGACTTTTTACATGGTCTGATAGGTGATATATAAGGGGGGAATGGCTTTAGACTAAAAGAGGGGAGATTTAGATTAGATGCTAGGAGGAAATTCTTCACTCAAAGGGTGGTGAGGCAGTGGAACAGGTGCCCAGTGAAGCTGTGGCTGCCCCATCCCTGGAGGTGTTCAAGGCCAGGTTGGATGGGGCCCTGGGCAGCCTTATCTGGTTGGTGGTAACCCTGCCCACAGCAGGAAGGTTGGAACTTGATGCTCTTTAAGGTCCCTTCCAACCCAAGCCATTCCATGACCTCCAGAGGCCCCTTCCAACCTTAACTGTTCTGTGATGCAGTGATTTATTTCAAATATCATGACATGCAGAGGTAATGTCTGATCAACTGCATTACAGCAGTATCTCTAAACTACAGGCATAACTAATGCAAAAAAAAAAAAATCAACAACCTAACCTCATACCTTAAATCACCTTTAATTGTAAATTTTATCTAGATATAGTGTATAAGTCGTACCACACCATGAGCTATGGCTGCTGTCTTGAAAACTAAATACTGCTATGTAATGTTTCAAAGAGAATGGCTAGGAGTTTTCTCTGAAAATCAGTTTTTTTTCACACCTACAGTTAAGATTGTTACTGCCTTTTTGTTCTGATCTGAGATCCAAACCATCATCAAATCCTAGCAACGCACAGTGGTTCAGAATTGAAGTTTCATTCCTTTGTGCTGCACTTGATACTGCAGCATGCTTCTCTCTTGAATGCTGTAAAATGTTTATGTTGGGCGTGTTTCCCAGTGCACCGGAACTAAAATGTGAAACTGAAGAGTAAAAACAGTTTTTACTAAACGCTTCAGTATCTGCAGAGCCTGTGAGCAGAGGCAGCAGACCTGTCAGCAGATGGCACCACAGCTCTGTCATGACTGCCAGAATGGGTGCCCGTAGCTCCAGCTCACAGCTTCCAAAAAACTTCTAAAAAGAGGCTGGGGGTTCTTAGGTCTCGGACTCTGAATTCAGGTGATGGCCTACAACTTTTGTCTCTTAGAACTTGGTATCAGGCACACGATTCCTGGTTCCAAGAGCAATTTTTAGTTTTGGAAATTAGAGAGAAAACCAAGGCTTCAAACCTAATCAGAAATTGTTATTATTATTTTTTTGTTGTTCAGTGCCATTTTATAATTTGTGTCTGTTTGCTTACTAAGGGCATAGGTGGATAGTGTAATTTCAAATTCCTTCCTTAGTAGCTGTAATGAATTAGATTTAAGATGTAGTCAAAATGGAACATTAGAAATACAGTGCAACAATACTGATGTGTTGAGAGGCTAAGTAGGACACTTGCATGCAGAGTATGATTTTATAAAGCTAATTGGCTTCCAAAAATGAAAAACTACTGTGCATTGCCTTGTACTGTAAAGTGACATTCTCTCAAAATAAGTGTGTGTATGCCAGTGATGAGAGACTGTTTGTATTTAAAGTAAATGGACTAAGAAATTACCTGTGGTTTTGGTAATCTGAGCATATAACTGTTCACTTTACTAAAAGTGGGCTATTTCTTGTAGTTTACTGCTGTCACAGTTCTCCTGTAGTCCAAGAAAATAAATCATCCTCCAGCAAGGGCAGAAGGAGTCTGTTGTGACCATCACACCTGTGCTGGGCTTCTTACATTGATGCCTATTTTGAATTAGTTGTAGTGGACTTGTCCAGTTGTATATGAGGCTCTTCTAGTGATGAAGATTTTAACTTAGCCCTTGCTAAATCCTGTATGTTGCTCATTTCAGTGTTTAACCTCCCTGTTAAACTTTTTGTGCTTTCCTAGTTGCACTAGCTTCAATTTCTGGCAACTGGCTTTTATCTTGCTTTTTTAATATCAAAGAGAGCTTTGTTTCCTGTATTAATACATATTTAGGTGATGATAAAGTTTCATTTAATTATTTACAAATCTTTTTTTTTTTTTAAGTGAAGCATGTTTTCCAATATGTTTTGATACTTACTCATCCAAAGGCCACGTCAGTACCTGGATTGTACTTCTGCACTTTACGCTTGCGTTCAGCTGAGTCTCTAAAGGGCATTCAGGTCTTCTTTTGAGGATCTGTAAGCTTGGTTTACCTTTTTCTTGTATATAACTGTTTCAATTACTAACTTGTGTGTCACGTTTTATTTTGGGTTTGATACACCTCCAGTTTGTCTCACTTATTATTTCCTACAGATTTAAAAATAATGAATTGGTGTGAAAGTAATACTGATTTTTAATTATTTTTTTCTCTGCTTTTTGTGTGTGCACCACAAGAAATTTGTATTCCTCGTGCTGTTAATCCCCAGTTGCATCCGTCTATGAGATGTCTAACAGAACCTTGGGAAAACCTTATGTTTATATTATCATCCAACGGAATTCTGGAGTTAGAGCTTCCAAAAATGATTTAAAATTATTTAGATTTAAAATTAGAATGGCTTGGGTTGGAAGGGACCTCAAAGATCATCTAGTTCCAGCCCCGCTGCTGTGCTGCAGTGGGCAGGGTTGCCAATCATTAAATCAGACTTGAGAAATGTTATAATTGGAGCAGATGTTTTTGACCTAGGCAAAAGAAAAAAAAGAAAAAAAAATTGGAATTCTCAGGCTTACTGATCTTTGTTGCTAATTTGAGCCAGCGTATCAACACAAATGTGTTAGTTGTTGAATCTTAGGAGTCTTTGTTACTTCCTGGGCATACTCAGAGAAAAATTGCTAATCTGAGATTATTGTTGATGAAGAACTGAATGAGTTGGGTTGTAGGACTTCCAGACTACTGCATGTTCCTTCTCCTTTCATTCAGTTTATGTGGCTGCAGGAGAGGAACAGAAAGCTCCAGTACATCAGCTAGATGGCGAGTTGTGCTTTATTGTGAGAACTGTGAAACTAGTGAAGTGCAAATACATCTTGCTTCTTCAGCTTTTTATCTTCTAAATCCTATGTTTGCTGGGAAATCTGAATTAAAAAGATACAAAAATACTCAAGTAGTGACGATTAGAATGCTGGGCTGGATTCTGACATATAGTGAGTTTGGAATTAATTTCAAAATGGATTTCTTTATCAAGATACTAATAGTTGTTTTATTTTCATGGACACTCAGGTTTGCCAAGGTCAGCAGGCTTTCCCAGGTTCTTTGTTCTGCAAGGTTTAATTCTCATGCTCTATGGTGTGCTTTGCTTGGTGAGGTGAATGTGTAACTGCGTGCAGTTTTCGACATACAAATTGTGCACCTTTGACTAAAATCTGTGCAGTGAGAGGGGGAGTATTTGCAGGCTTCTTCTGACAAACAAAATGTCACCGATTGGTTGCTGTCAGTGGTGTTCAACCAGTTTAAACACTGGTTCTTCTGAGATATTCCTGTTCTTACCTCAGCTGTTCATGCCATCAGTGATACTTTATCTCCCATTTTTCTACTGCTCCTAATCATTTCCCATGTGTAGGTTTCAGTCTAGCTTCTGTAGGAAGGGCAGAATTTTTCTGTAAAATTTTTTGGCTTTCTCCCAACCCTTACTGATTAACTGTGTAATTCTTCTGTTAGTGGTTCTATCTTGTTCTGTCTCCTCCTAAAAATTGTTTTATTAGGCTATCACTACCATGTGCACATAAAGGTAACATGACTTGAATTATTAGACAATAATTAGTAGTATTCAACTTATAACATTTACAGGAAAAAAGCTATTGTCATACTAGGAGGGAAGGCATTAAAATATGATGTTATGGAGTTGATATTAGAGAGATTCTATAATTTCATTTTTTTTAATGAGGAGAATTAGACTGCTTCTGTTCTTGAAATGTTTTTGCCATCTTTGTTTCAAGAAAATAATCAAATGTTGATGATGTTTAATTGCTATGTCCTATAAAAGGAATGTGCATAGGATTGTAGTGAAAATCAGTTGTAAAGAGGTTTTGCTATAGGAAATAGTGCTTAAGGTCAGTTACTTAGAACTCTTATCTCAGCAAGTTCTCTGCAATATAACAAATGGTGTCCCCTCTTTAAGCTAGAAGAGTAAGTCCTTGAAATTAAAACTTCTGTAGATAAAATAAGAAAAATCCATGACATGTTTTATGTTAGGGAATGGGATACGTAACATACAAAGTTTAAATGCGCTTCTTGTTAGGCATTGCAGTCACTTCAAAAAAAAATGTGAGCAGTAGATCCTGGAGAATCTTAACTCCGTTTATGAATGCATGCTCTAAAAAGTGCTATATGTGTATACATATTTTTTTCCAGTTGACACACAGAAAGAGCGTGACCAAGGGCCTTTTCTTTGGATCCTATTCAATGGACTACAATGCTTCATAGTGTTTTGTTGTTCTAAAGCTTACATAACATACGCAGCAATACCGCAGGGATAAATGAACCTTTTTTATTCCCCTCTAAACGTAATGGAATTGATTTTAAAGACATCTGCACTGTAACTAATTTGCTAACTTGCCATTGAGTAATTCTCATAAAAGCTAGTGATTGGTTTTCAATACTGCATCATTTTATTACTTTAAGAGAGCTAGAAAGAAAAGGAGATCCTGCTTGTTTTCTCTGAGTGTGATGAAGCACATATCTCTGGAATAGGCGTTGTTGATTTAGATGCTAGAAGATGACATTTCAGTGCTAACAGTGGTCTCCAAATTCCCACCTTCTCTATGTTAATTAATTCATGGCTTCTTCATAGCATTTCTCAAGTTGGAGGAAAAAGCTCTGCTGATATTTGGAGATAAACTCAGAAACAGACTTAGGGAATTGTACGTGTAGGTCTTCTGGGCATTAAGTTCCTTTAGCACTCCTAAAGCCTAAGTATGCACTCAGATGTGGAGGTATCGGTGTGTTCCTCACACAGTACTTTTGTGGACTGAACAGTAGTCCTTTTGGTTGGGGATCTATTGTCCATACCTGCAGGTTTTAAACCCAGTTCCTGGCTTCTCCTCAGTCTGTGGGCTGCTGTGTGTAAGGATGTGCTTTATTCCCCTAATAGAATATAAGCTCTTGTGTGGGAAAGGCTCTCCCAAATACCTCTTTGGTTTAGCTCCTAAATGTTACCACTTAAAATATGAGACCCATATTTGAGCACTCAAATGTTGTTGTTTAACTGTGATTTGATGTACATAGAAGGTATTTATCTGAAAGCTCTCTTTTAGTTCTTTTCCTCCAGAATTCAGTCCCTCGTGCCTGTTAGTGCTCATGAACTTAGTCCCACATGCCTATTAGTTCTGCTGCCAGGAAAACATGTTCTCTCCAAGTATTCAACTGCAAATCCCAGTATGAGTTGCAAATCAAAATGGAAACAGCAGTGTTAACTTTTTTTTTTGATGCATTGCCAGTAAGTGTTCTGCATCAGCATTTCATGGTCCAATGTATGCAACATCATTTTTTTTTTTTTCTCCCTGTGTGTGAAATTTCAGCAGATTGTTATGCAAAACAGTTTTGTGTCTCAGTATGACTGGGGAGACAGCTGTTCGGCCTAATGAGGAGTGCTAGCACTACAGTATTTCTGTTGATTGAGACCCACGGAGGGAGCAGAATGTTCGAGGCCGGGCAGCGGTGTGTGGTGAGGAAGTGCCACGCTGTCAGCTGGAAGTACACGCTCGGCTGCTCCCTACGACAAGATAAATGAGTTTTGCTGGGGTTTGGCGGAGGCTGAAGCTTTTCTGGAGAATAGTTGTAGCACACCAAACTCCTCGTGGGATCCATGGTTTGAAGTGTCATAAGACTGCTGCTTTTTTGCCAGGTTTTTTTTTTTTTCCCAATGTCCTACGATACCTGTCATCATTTTTGATTTATTAAAAACCTAATGTCTTCTAGCATTCCCTTAACAGGGTTTGATGATCTTTTGTTGACACTTTTTATTAATTTAGCTAAGGAGATGTTAACCACAGGTTTAGGTTTCGTTAGAACAAATTGAAGATTACTGTTGATGGAAAGTAAAAATAACCAAGTGGAAATGCAGAAAGACGTCTTTTGATGTTTTGATGTGGGTGTAGTCAGGGAGGCAATACTTCTGAAAGGTTTTTGGTATATTGGTTACTCTGCCAGCTTATTTCTTCCCACCACAGACTTTGCTTTGCTTGCTTCTTGGGAAGCGGGCTTTCTTCTTGTTGCTATTTTGCAGTAAAAAGGGCTTTGATATCTCCTCTTTGAATTCAGAGCTTCTTACAAGAATGACTATTTCTGTAGTTGCTTGTGCCTGCAAACAGCGCATATCCCAGTCTGCAGTGCCTTCCAGCGGGGAAGTTTTGGGATGGTAGACAGCAGCGGAAGACTACTAAGCACTTTTGTAAAGATGTCATGGAAAACAGCAAGGCAGCCTTCCTTTCCGTAGAATCATAGAATGGTTTGGGTAGGAAGGGACCTTTAAGATCATCTAGTTCTAGCCCCTCTGCTATAGGCAGGGACACCTCCCACTAGATGTGGCTGCTCCAAGTCCCATCCAGCCTGGCCTTGAATGCTTCCAGGGAGGAGGATCCACAACCTCACTGGGCAACCTGTTCCAGTGTCTCAACACCCTCATGATTAAGAATTTCTTCCTAATATCTGGTCTAAATCTACCGTCTTCAAGTTTAAAACCATTTCCCCTTGTCCTGTCGCTGCATGCCCTTATAAAAAGTCCCTCCCCAGCTTTCCTGTAGGCCCCTTTCAGGTACTGGAAGACTGCTGTGAGGTTCTGTCGCAACGCGCAAGCCGAAGTCACCCGCTGTACCAATATGGTTATCGTGTAGTGCTTAATTTATTGCAATTCGACTACAACATTTATAGAGCATCAGGTAGGCGTCGTGCGCTACAACACTGCTAATTGGACAGCGGATATCATCACATAGGCATTCTTGCAGTTAGATAGTGGTTAGCAGTCCCGTAAAGCACAACCTGGAGGTGTAGATGTTTGACCTTGCAACACAGCAGCTATTCCTCGTCTCAGGCCTCCAAGGACACTCCAGGGATTACTCGAGCATGTTCTAATAAATATGCCCACTGTCCATCAAATACTTCCCACAAGGTTCCCCCGGAGCCTTCTCTTCGCCAGGCTGAAGAGCTCCAGCTCTCTCAGCCTGTCCTCACAGAGGAGGTGCTACAGCCCTCTGATCATCTTCGTGGCCCTCCTCTGGACCTGCTCCAACAGCTCCATGTTCTCCTTTTGCCTTTCTATCCTTTACCCTGTCGTCAGAGTGCTACAGGGGGAACTTCTCTGCTCTTCTGTCTTATAAACTTTTTCCTGGTGTGCCCAATAGCATCTGAATGAATAGTTAAACTGAAAGTAGTACAGACAAAGATTTTGTTTTATTTTGAAAATCATTTTCTTTTGACAGGAGCAGAAAGGATTGAGCTAATCTAGGGCTGACATTCTGTTTGCATGGCAATGGCTTTGACTGTTTTCATTTGAAAGATGATAAATCTAAGAAAGAGAGAACTTTATGTGGTCAGAAAGACTTAACTATGTTTGACAGTGATAAGCGATAAAGGAGAACCAATATGAGATCAAAGAAGCTGGAAAACTGTTTAAAGTTGTGAAAAAAGCATCCAAAATTGGAGGGTTATTTTAAGACAGTTTCAGAACATATTCCAGCTATAATTGGAATAAAATGTACGATGGGAAAACAGATCATATCTGTGTGCTGGGAGCAGAATACTAAAATACTGTGTATTTGCTCACCTGCAGCCTTTCAGTGACTTGGATTCTTCATACTGTCATGTATAAGGAGGTCTTACAATGTGTGTGCAAAGTATACAGATTTAATATTCAGTCTGAAACTTCTAAACCTTATTTCAGATGTGTTGCAGCAATATGGAGGTATGAAACATTTTTCTGAGGTATTTTGCAGCTTGTGTAAAGAACTTGTGAGGAAACAAATGAAGAAAATTAGCAAGATTTATGGAGGTTAGGCAAGCATAAATCAAGTTCTGTGCAAAGAACATACAAACTCTAGTCTGCAGTAACTTGATTCTGTGAATGAATTTTCTTTCCAAATGCAAAAGTGCCTACTGAAACACTCATCAGCTGTGGTCTTCGTGTATCTTTTGGCTTTTTGACTTTTGGTTCATGAAGTCCAGAAGATTAGGTGAAGACCTCTTGATTCCTATTATAATCATCTTTCTGATAGCTTAGCTGCACTCTAATAATGCATTAGGAAACTTGGTGTCATGAATAAAGTGGACCTTCATCCTAATTAAAACTTAATTTGGTGTCAATTTAAATTAAGGGGCTCGCATAAACTGGTCCGTTGTGACCTGGCTAATGCTAATCTCAATCAGCAGCCTGGGTAGGACATGAATTCAAATTTCTGCGGAACAACCAAAGTGACAGTAACAACTGACAACTTAAATTAAAATTACTAAATTCTAAGAAATTGATATGCGTGACCCCAGTTACAAGATAGGTCATTAAATCAGATCTGTAGAAACAGAGTTGAGCAGTCTTCCCTAATGGTTTTAGGGACAGACGAAAATGCTTTGCTGGTACACTCTAAGGGCAGAAAATAACTGGCTTTCCTTTGAGAATCTGCACAGTATTCAACTGAAAATAGTACAAAAGTGTTAATTGCTTAATATGAAATAATAGGTAAAAGATGTAGAAAAGAAGTCATGAGAATTTTTCAGTTGAGCACAGCAGTACGCTATTCTTGGAAAGAATAAAATGCAAAGTTAATAAAATCTTTTGTATATGTGAATACAATTAATATTCAATAATTACATATACATAAAAGTTCATAAAAATATGTTTCCTGAAAGTAGTATTTTGTGCTTCTATTTGGTAGAAGTGTTCTTGATAGTCTTTCTCTGGCTGACTTTGCCCATTTGTAGCCATCATTGGTGGCATTTGAAGGACTGGCTGCTCATGCCTCTTGATGTTAGTACTTGCCATTTTTCTTACCTGACCGTCAGAATTTAGTTACTTGTAAAATAGGGATTCAAATCAGAATTGGAAATTATTAGATTGAGATAACTGCTGCAAGTAGAATTATTCTGGAAGCTCTGTGTTTGCATGTAATAACATGTTTAGATGTATTTACAAAATAGTACTGGTTACCATCTTGCATGGGGAGGTCTTTTATTTGGTTGTGATTCAGTTTTGGGTGTTTGGTATTCACTGTACTGAACATTAATATAGGACTTCAAAAGTGAATTAAGGCTTAATGAGCTAAGCATTTCCTGTCCCATTAGGATAAATGGAATATGAGAAGTGCCTCCAGACTGACTCTTCATGGTTTGGGAGAGGAGAAGGAGAAAAGCAAGCTATACATTCTAATAGAAACGTCGGAACAGAAACTTTTAAATCACTTTCTGGTTTAATAACAAACTTCAGGGATTGACATTTTTCTTTTTTACTCCAAATTGTTTAGCACTGTGACATCTGCAGTTTTCACTGTGGGAGACAATGTTGTTTCTGGTAGTGATGACCGCACTGTAAAAGTTTGGGATTTGAAAAACATGAGGTCTCCTATTGCAACCATCCGTACAGATTCTGCAGTAAATAGGTAAGCAGACCTTCAAATTACCATTTTCTTAATTCAATTAAGAGAAATCTAGATTTAGTCACTATAATTAGAACTGTATAGTGAGATTTATGAGAGTTTGAAAGAAGTCTGAAGTGGTTTTATAATCTAGAGATTTAGTCAGCATTCATTTTCAAAAAATACATTGCACTGCTTTTCTGAGACTTTTATATGGGATGCAGAATTTAAGCCTATTAGAGCATCTGGCACAATGAAATATCCTAACGATTTAATACACTTTATTTTTGGTGTGGATTCTATCCAGGAGGAATTCAGCTACATGACTTCTTGGGAGCTTAAACTTGTACTGTCAAGTTCTGTTTGCCAGGCTCACTGTTGTATGCATAACCCGCTCTTTTTCTCTCCCGCACAGGATTAACGTATGTGTTGGCCAAAGAATCATCGCCCTTCCACACGACAACCGACAGGTTAGGTTATTTGACATGTCAGGAGTGCGATTAGCACGCCTCCCTCGCAGTAATAGACAGGTAATGGAACTTTTATAGCCTTAAAGTATGTCTGTTCTTCTCTTTATACAAGGATAAAAATAGGGTTTGATGTCTCTAGCGCAAAAGCTGAAGAAATGCTGAAAGACGCTTGTCTGTACAAATACAATGTGATTGAAAATGACCTACATGCAAATAAGTAACGTATTTTAGGTTTTCTCGTTGGCATTTGAAATGGTGTTTGAACTGAGTTCCATCATAGTTTTTCCCCTTGTGAAAGTGATAGTAATGCCTGTCTTCTCTGTGAAATAGAAAAAGATGTTTGAGTGTTTTAAATGTTTTCATGTCTTGATGTGAATCTTGTCAAAAAAGTGACTGATTTTGAGGTTTCATGGGTTTTTTTCAATTACTATGTGTTGAATTTGTTACATGAAGAAATATAAAAGGAAAAAAATGGGAGTCGATTCTGAAAGCTCATCTTGTAATGACCTCTCTTTTTTCCCATGATAATGCAAATCAATTCTTGATACTTGATACCAAGTACTATGCTATCCTTACTGCGTTCATCAAGTTTTGTGCATTTGAGGTGTTATTTGGGATGGCAAGCACTGCTAATGGAGCAAGTTAGACTAAGTGAAATTAATTCCATTATGCCACTTAAAGGGACTTTTTTACAAACTTCTTTTTTAACTTCTGTTGCCTGGCACATTTCAGATATTTCATAAATCACATGTTTAACCATGTGAAAGACAGGATTTCTGGCTTTCCTGTATTGCTCACAGCTTTACGGGCATCGTGCATGTATGTGGAGACAGTCGACAGAATTTACAGGAGGGTTTTAAGTGCTGTTAAGTGCTTACCTATTGCTTACTCCTGATATTTTGACTTTTCTGTTTTTTTCTTTATTTATCGTTTGTATTCATTAAAGCTGACCCTACGGAAATGGAGATTTTTTTATTTATTTGTTTTACTTGAGTGCTTGTCAGAATCCTCCTTGGGGTATTCTTCTTGCTATTGAACTTGAACAATAGATAGGGCATGGTTTTTGCTCAGTAGGACGTTTCTCCTGCTGTACTGTTATCCCTTCTGAATTACAAACATGATCGACAGAAAAAAAGTCAACACTTCATCTTGCAGGTTCATAAGAAAGTTGTTGCCAGTAAATAGTTTCTAGTTTCAAAGTTGCTCTTGTAAGTAAAAGTGCTAAAACTAAATTCAGTTTGCTTTTGTAAATAAAATGGCAATTAGATAGCAGACATACTGAGAAAAACTCAAGATTTGGTATGTCTCTTTGTTTGCTTCTGCCTTCTTGAACCCAGTGCCAGCATTAAGTGGTCTCATTATCATAAAGATTTTACCTTACGGATGAAAGTAACTATGATCTTCAGGATTCTTAAATTCTGTTTATGAAAAAAAAAGTAGAGCATCAGCAAGTTTCCATTTTGACTCCTGCCAACTTGTTGACACAGAAGCTTTCAAAAAATGTTTTAAGTAATACTGACATCTCCTGACCTGTCATAGGGCCACAGAAGAATGGTGTGCTGCTCAGCCTGGAGTGAGGACCACCCAATATGTAACCTCTTCACCTGTGGATTTGATCGTCAGGCTATTGGCTGGAACATCAACATCCCTGCTTTGTTACAAGAGAAGTGAAATGCTGGAAGAATTTTTGCATTTTATGTTGCCGTGGACTGCTATACTTCTGCAGACTTCTCTGAATACTGGTCTGCTATTGGTCTAAAAGCTCTTCCTTAAATGGAGACTTGAGCAGATGTTGTTCTTGTTACCATATTGTGCACAGTTTGCATGAGTTGTACAGAAAATGTGATTTTTTTTTTTAAATTAGTTTGTCTTGTGTATGAACTTTTATATTTTGGCATCCACTGGTCAATATGTTCACTGTTGCATAGAGCACATAAATGTTCATAAGTTATTTAGCATTTGATAGATAAACAGTAGGGCATTACATTTGTGACATAAATGTGAAACTTATGTAGTTAATGTAGAGAGTGTATAGCAGTCTGTTACGTTTTTCCATGATCTACATATCTGCCTTGTGTTAAAAAAAAAATCTGCAGGGCTAAAAGTTTGAAATGAAGTGTGAATTTCACTAGTTGTATGATTGTAAACATTTTCCTGTTTGCATCTGATTGGAACAGTTATTTTTAGTGCTGCAGTATAGTGCAACTCCATTTTCAGTCCAGTTATGGGAGAAATAGTAGACTTGAGAAGGAAAATATAAACAACTTGTGGTGATTATAGACTGCAAGGTTGATTCTGAAAGCTTTTTGTACTTTTTCTTTGGAAAAAGGAAAATGTTCATTCTGCCCTTCTTATATAAAGTGATTCTAAAAATCTCATGGCATTTCACACTGACGAAAATCCAGAATATTATGATCTAGTCAAGCAAATTTTAAAGCACTTTAGTTTATAGCTATTGTTATAAACCATTTATGAAAGTTTGACTTTACCAGTGAATGTGAGCTGACCTTTGTAAGAAGGATTGCTTCTTTTTGGTGATCTGCCCCAAAAGGATATAGTTTTTTCTTTTTTTCTTTTTTTTCCCAGTACCTACAATGAGTATGCTTTTAAATGTGTCCACTTCCTTTTTTTCCTTTTTTTTTTTTTTTTTTTTTTTTTTTGAGCCAGCAATACAAAGTAAATTAGTACTACCTCAAAAGTGAATGTTGGTCAAGATGCGCTGAATCTCTCTGTAGCCTAGAGAGAAGCACTTCTGGTCTCTGGCTGAAGAACTATTTTTAACATGAGAGGAAAGACAATCATGCTTAATGTGATCCTTAACATAATTAACACTTAAGGCTAATGGAGCAATATGATAAGTAAACATCATCTGTTACCTTTGTGCTCTCAGCTGTGGCAAGGGGCTGCTACTGCCCTTATACTGTTGTGAACCGGATAATTAAGGTAGATCTCCCTTCCTTCTCCCAAATGATCTTACTCTGCTTTTGCTCCCCACTGTGCTCAGCCTTTTTTGCACTGGCAGTGTGGTGTTATACCACAGCTGCTGATTATATAAGTAAGTGCAAATGGCAGCTGACATCTTTGAAAGAACAGGAAGGCTGCTTCAGACAGACACTTCTTTTTAGCTAGAGGGAGATACTGCCCCTAACTGTCTGACATATCACACTATAAGATGAAGGGTGAGGGTAAGCTAAGGGTGTGCTGTTACAGTAGGAAAGTTTATGCTGGGCTGCCATTAGATAAGTAATTGCAACTTTTTATCTCATTCTTTGGATTATGTGAAGCTGTAGCTGTGCTCCTGTCCTTTACAACACAGTTCAGGCTGATGTGTTAATTGGGTTGGTTGTTGACTGACACGTAAAAGCATTGGAGTGTGATGGGATGGTGAATGCATCATTGAGTAGTTGTGGGGAAACTAGATTCCTAGAACTGGTTTTGTGGAAGATCAAGGTAGTAATGGCAAATGGGTCTAGTATCCTTATAGTATGAGTCACCATAGTAGCTTCATCTTAAATTCCATAGTCATGGTTTTTTTTTTGAGGTACAAGTTATATACAGAATTGTACCAAAGCAATCTTAAAATACCAGCACTAGTGAGGTTGAGGAAAGTGGCTGCAGAGCTTTAAGTCTTCTGGTAATGAGTGTTAAAGATGGTGTCAGTGTTTATTTTCCCTTTTTTTTCTGGATTTTTAAGGCCATTTGATGTTGACAGATTTTATTCTTCCAGGAAAAAAAAAAAAGGCTCACGTTTTCAGTTGATAGTGATGAGAACTTCATGCAGGTTGATGCTGCTTAACAAAGAGAGAAGCTTCTCTCCAGCCAGCAGAAGCAGTTTTTGTAGCAGGATCTGTGGGTAACATCTTGAGCACTGCCTAACCTGCAGTTACGTGAGGTGAGGGGGAGAGGGTCACTGGTCTTGGTCCTGCTAAGCTGAATTGACTGCTTAAATGTCTCCGACGTACAGGTGTAATACAGGACCGTGAGACTCGATGTAGTTTAATAATCATTGCTGCAAACTTTTTATATCACCAGAGGAACAGACCTCTGGCACCAGGAACGGGACAATTATATGTGTTCATTTTGGAAAAAAAAAAATATCAAACAAACAAGGTGCTACAGCCACGTTCTTATGAGCAGGCTAATACTCAATCAGCTAGATACCGAATTATCTCGTAGCTTAATTTTATATACTGTACTGAAGATGAAACCCAAGCTTCCATTTCCCTTGAAGCAAATCACGCATAAGCAGTGGTAGTGAACACTACTGCATTGGTTAAATGTGTGGGCAACATTTCATGGCTTTGGATGTTCTAGAGAGAGTTTTTCAGCACTGAAAAATGTCCAACATTTCATAAAATGGAGAAGAGTTGCCGTTACAGTTTCAGTATTGTGCAGAATATTCAGAACTTCACAGAAAGTTCATCACTGGGCAAAATCAAGCTTTTATGTCTTTCAAATAATGCACATCAGCTTTCACGAGTTTTGTGTGTACTTTTCAATCAGAAAGATCTGGAATGCAACATCTTATTTGTTGCCTAAATCTGTGAAAACCATCTTTTTGGAAAAAGAATTTATAAGTTATGTGGAACCACTTTTTATTATTCTGCTAATTTGTTTATAGATGTAAAATGTTATTCTTCATTATGATTCAAAAATGCATTAAAACATTCAACATTTTTTTTTTGCAAGTTACTGTTCTTCTGTTTTGCATTAAGGTTAATATTAATATCTCATTAATAGTCAAATGATTTTCCTATCCACTTTCTGCTCTCCTACTCAAAAAAGCTAATTTCCAGCGCAATGATGAGCATGACTGAGGAAGGAGGCCAGGTCAACCCCTGAAGTAGGACATGCAATTGGTCATGCTGACATAGGAAGGTGCTCAGACTTGGCGTTTGTACTGCTTTCTTTGGTTTTCTATGAGGTATTTTGTAAATAGCTTTCGTTTTGCAGATTATTCAAGTCTTCACGTGACTTTTCACAGTATTATATAAATTGCTATTTTTAATGATCTAAAAGCTGCCATCATTATTTCTGTAGGTTAAATATTGCTTGCTTGTTGCATCTATATCCTTTGAAGCAGAGCTTTGCAATGTAGAAAAAGCTTGTTGTCTCATTGGGCCTTGTCATCTGGTTACAGGTGCTTGAGCAGTGTTGCCAGCCAGTACCCGAGTGCAGAACACATCTGCATGTGTGTTTCAGGGTTCCTTATGGCCACATTTCGAATCCTTAAGATTTCTAGTCCTCTGGAAAATGACTTTTAGTGTTGCCGATGGTGTGGATCAGAAATAAAAGACCAAAGTTACAAGGTGATGCAACTGACTTGGGGGCTGGATTGAGACAGAGTACCAGACTCTCGTTTTATTTATTTTAGTCAATTTTAATTGAGGGATTTTAATCGGAACTTACAGCAACTGATTTGAACTTGTGATACTTTTAACCTTTTATCTTCTCATGACTTAGCCTTTGTAAAGTGTATATTACCTATTTCTGTTCATTCAGTGGTTTGACGGGATTTGAAGATGAACATACACTGAAGCATAGATGTATTTCTTTTATAAACCTGTGAGTAAATAGCATGCACAAATGAATGATTTCAGTAGGATGCCTGCTCTAACGTGAAGAGCTGCAGGAGAACCGCTCTTATCATGCGTCATGCTGTGCTCTTGACTGGCACGGAATTTTTATTTAATGCTCCACTGAGACGAGAGTATGTCACTGAAAGCTTAATCAGCCTTGCGATATTTTAATTTTTAAGTAGTGTTGTTACCTTTTCTAATTCCCACAGCTCATAATTTTGTGAACATAAGTAATTTGCAGGAGCTTACTCAGAAATCTGGTTTAATTCAAACTTATAACTCCTGGTCAAAACGTCCCAGTGACTGGGAGAGAGGCATCGTACTGGAGGAAGGCAGTTTGGCAAATGTTCTGTGGTTGCTGCTTGTCAGCGTCCATTTCTCAGCAGCGAGGAGGTGAGGCTGGCGAGGAGGAGTGCTGCCTCACCCAAGTGCCTCAATTAGCAGCTTTGGCTCTTCATACGGTTTTCTGAAGTTTTTAAAGGGTAGCTTAGTGCTCCATATGGAATTAGGAATTTAAGCATTCATACTTTGTGCTAAATTAGAATGGTGCCAAGTGTCCATGTACAATAGAAGGGAGCTGTAAGTAGAAATGTTTTGGCTTCAACTATATTGAAAATGGAAACTATTTTTCTGGCTATCAGATGCTTGTTATGCTGTGGAATGATGTTAATCCACATTAATCATGTGGGTTGGTGCTACTCGGGGCCTCATATTCAGGAGGCTTGGTCTGGAAGTCTCTTCCTTTTTGCATGAACAATTGGTTTGGGAAAAAAGAGAAGCTGTTCTGTGAGGTTTCTTTGGGAACATGTGGCTGGTCTACAAAGAAATGTTCAGCATTTTAGGCTTAAGTGTGATTCCAGACCAAAATGAACACTTGCCTTAATTCTTAATTCTGTTTATCTCAATTTAATTTGAATTGATAAGAGAGTCTTTTCAGCCAAGCCAAAATAGAGGCATTTCCATGGATAGATTGCATCAGGGAGTTACCGCTCTATTTCCAGTAATTACCTTTGTTCTGGGAAAGATGAAACCAGCTCTTCCTTCACATTCTCGCTTCGTTTAGATGACAAAGTTTGACACACTCCATTGCAAATCCAAGTGATTGAAAAGATTATTCTTTGTTTCAGATTTCTGCTTTCAGTTTACCTCAATGACTTTTAGTCTAAATGGACGCCTAAAAATAGAGTCAGACTTCAGCAAAAGTGGCATTTTGTGCCTACATCAAAACTGTTAGCTGATGGAAAGGAAAACAACTGGGCAGCTTCATCAAGGTCGTGTTCCAAAACTGTAGTTTTAGTCATTAAAAATATTAAAAACTATTTTTTCCCCAAGTGCTCAATGTGGATGGAGCCAGAAATCTGATTTGTATTTTCCTGTTAGTTTTTAAACCTTATCTGAATCTTTGCAGTGTCACCAAGATCAGTCTCGTCTGTGTAAAACCAAACCAGCATCTTTTGGTGAAACATCTGTCCTCTGAGGCTGTAATTGTGGAGTATGTACTAAGAAGAGTAATCCTAAACGTAGCAAAGGAAAAATCTGACACATTGCACAACAACTGGCTTTAATGAGGTTGATAGAATGATGAAACTTGAAGGGGAGGATTAAAGCGTTAGGGAGGAGGGGGAGAAATGAAGGGAAAGCAGAACTTTTCATGGCAGTTTAAGGGTAGAGGGAACAGCAATGATATCATGATTAAGACTGTTTTTCAGTGTGGATAATTGCAGGGCCTGTTGTTTTGGCCTTCCATGTTTTATGAAGCTTGTGAAAATGCCTTTGCAGGAAGGCTGTCAGCAAATTGGATGCTGCTGTTCAGCAGTGCAGCTCGCTGAGTGCTGGGCCCCCATCGCCTCTGCGCAGGCTGGGGTGGTTGGTGGCATGGAGAATCAGACTCACATGCCTCAGTATGGAATAAGGCACTTCACTTTAGGTACCTGTGTTTGAAAACCGTACCCTAATTTTGTATGCATTTTATGTTGTTGCCAGATTAATGTACTGAGAAGTTCTTGGGCACAAATGCATGGTTTAATTAAGTATATGAAAAAGCCAGAGAGACGATTTCCCCCCCTGAGTTATATAAAGCTCCTTGGAGTGTACAACTGGAAAACTGAAGCTGTGTTGTGTCAGCTCCAGATACAGCTGCTTACTGATCAGTGAGTAAATATGTTCTTTCAGATTCTCATTGCTCCTCTTGAAAAATCTCACCAGTTGAGAAGTCATGGCATATGGAGACACTCAAGGTCAGGCTGGATGGGGCTCTGAGCACCTGGCTGAGCTGTAGGTGTCCCTGTTCACTGCAGGGGTGATGGACTGGACAGCCTTTAAGGGTGCTGTTGATATAGGTCCTCAGCAAGTCTGTTACTTGGCTTGGGTGACTGAACTTGTACACATGTAGATATATGTATAAAACCCCCAATAATTCTTCTGTTACAAGTAAGGTGGAGGTAATCGAATTATATCCTTATGGGGATCTGACCTTTCAAACTGATGCCCTGTTTCTGTACAGTGTGTTGGGTTATGGTGTGATTTCTCCAGTGCTTAACTTGGGGATAGCACTGGATACTGATAAGCAGTTGAGCTAATGGGAAGCCTCTTCTGTGACAAAGTACTAATGGAAAAGTACAAAAATCAGGCGGAAAGAGCTTGAGCAGCGAGGAGGCAGCTGTCAGCCCAGGCTGGGGGAGGAAAGGGCTGTGAGCAGCCTCCTGCAGGGCTGGGGGTGCATGGCCCCCTCCCAGTACCTCTGCTGGTGGGGTCCCACACTCTGGGAGAGGCTTTCTTAAGAGTGGATTCACACAGCCTCTTTCCTGCTCGGCACTTGGGTGATTTTTGTCTGCATTTAAACCTTGCTGCTTAGGATGTCTCTTCAGCTGTTGGAGCAAAATCGAATGTTGCAGTTACAGAATAGTCGTGCTGGAAGGGGCCCTGCATCTACCTTTTATCTGTGTTTTTCTTGTCCTCTGCTTGCTCTGCTGCAAGCATGCGCTTTCAGTAGTATCTTCAATAATTCAACTTTTGTCAGGCTAGTATTTTATTTTGAAAAAAGCACTGACAAGTTCTTAAAAGAAACAACTATAAGCAGACTACGAGCAGTGAGCTGAAGGAAAGTTTGAGGAAACAGTAGATGAAGCTGTATCTCTGCGGGGGTTGCCTGTGGCCAACACAGAGCCAGCACTCACGACAAAAATAGGAACGTCACAAGGGAACACCATCTCCAGTCCTTGAGTTCTGTTCTGTTGGGAATAGAGACGAGTAGGAGATTCTGGAGAATAATGTATAGAAAATTAGTGTTATTTAGCCCAGTATCATCATTGTCATCATAACCTCTAGATGCCGTCACAGCCATTCCATTGACACCATGGAGCTCCCCACTGGGGACATGTGGGTACTGGAGGTGCAGCACGGGGAGCATGAGCAAATGGCGAGTGGCTTTTAGTGGGCCTTCACAAACAAGGATGTGTTTGTGCAAAGAAGGATGTGATAACATCACAAAATGGTGGAGCAGTACATTAGAACTAAAAGAATACTAATTCCTCATCACCAGAATGGGGAGAAGTTAAGACAACCAGTATTTGGGTAGAAGGAACAGATCTGGAGGGACGTGGGTTTGTGTGTTGTCAGTATGTGAGCTCGTGTGGAGGCCCAGAAGGAGACCAATGGCGGGGCCCTGTGGTGCCACAGGACAGGGCCTTGTGTCTCCCAGTTCAGGTTGTGAGATACTGGTGAAAGATTTGATGTGTGTGCGTAGGGCAAATATACATAAAAAGGACAGAAAAAGCTAAGAAGAAGATGAGAGTGGGTGTAAAGGCAATGGGCTTTAGTCACTAAGGCAAGTGAAGGAGTTAGAAGATGAAAAACCAGATAAAGTGAGTGTCTGTGAAAGAGTAGGAGGAACAGGCTGTGGGACAGGGAAGCTGACGTCATGTCTTTGCCTATTTTCTTCTGGAGGAAGATGGTGTGACTCAGTGCAGTGATTCCAGGGGGCTGAGGATTGGGGGTATTTGAGTAGGAACCAGGTGAGGCTCTGGACATGAGTCTCAGCTCAGCTGGATCCTGACTGATGTCTTCACAGGCTGAGAAATCAAGGTGATTTCAGCCCTAAAAAGCCAAAGTAAACCAAAAGCCCTCCCCCCAGTCTCCTAGAACACTGGATTAATAACTGAAATTTAAGAAAGATGATATTCTCCTTACCAAAGGGACAACACTTTCTGTTATTGGTTCTCAGATGCATTGCTAAATGGACATGCAACTGTTTTGGTTATCTCCTTGAGAGTAAGGTCCTGAACCAACAAGTTTCCATGTGTGTTTATAGTACTGCTGTGCCTTGCCTCAAGTGCTGTAGGAACATTGTTCAATGTTCTATAAGTACCCTGTTTTGGAGGGGTGTGAAACATCCAGATGTGCTTCAGTTCTCTTAAACCGCTTGGATTTATGCAGTTCTGTTGGCTTCAACATGTCTTCAGCAATTGATTGTTTGCAAGTCTCATCCACTTGTTTGAGTTATGACCTTGATCCACACAGGAGTGCCTTTGAAATATAACATGTTTCTGCCCTCACCAGGAAGTCACAGCTACTGAGATGTCCTCTTCTGATCTCCTCCACTGAAAAAGGTATTTTTAGTGCCTTCCTGTCTCAAAGTGATTTGAGATGGGAGAGAAAGGTAAAAGCAAACACTAGAACAAGTCCATATTTGACTTTTTCCTTTTTGCCCTGACCAATCTGTTCTGTCAATAGCTTCCTTTATATTTACTTTCCCATCCTGAAGGCCAAAGATTAATTTATCTGGATGTCCACACAACCTTGCAACAAAGACTTGTGTTGCACTCGATAACATGTAGAGCTATTTTAATCCGGCTTAATTTGATCTTGATCCTTTTTTAATATCCTTTTGATTTTTCCTCTGACTTGTGTTCCTGAAGTATATAAGTATAAAATCATAGGAGAAATGGTATCTAACTTCTGATTCGCGTTGTTAATAAGCTGATTACAAGTGTTTAAAATTATCTCCTCTTCTCCAGAAGCAACAGAACAAATGACCTCCAAACACAGGCAGTTCTGCCAACCAGGTACGGATCTCCTGCTGGAATTGAACAGTGTCTCAATGCCTTAATCCTGCAAGTTGAGCCATTATGCGGGTCCAGCCTCGAGGCAGAGGAGCTCAGTCCTGGAGCTCAGGGATGCAGATCCATCCACGTGTGGACTTTGACTGGATGAAACTGCCAATAAGCAGAGTGGTTTGTACAAGATAATTGCTGATATCTTGGAGTGGTTTCTCTTCAAGTACGTGAGTCAGCTGGTGGGAATGCCAGTGCTGGTATGGGGACTGGGACTGGTGGTGGTGGGGCATGAAGATGTGGTTGTGATCCCCTTTCTGGGGACCTATTAGAGGAGTGCTTAAGAAGATCATTGAGACCATAATTTTTTAACTTTAATTTTTAACTTTTTATGTGTTGTGGAGAGAGTCTCCTTGCCCTGGGGTCTGACTACTGTGGTACGGAGGATTTGTAGAATCGCATAATTATAGAATCATTTGAGTTGGAAGGGACCTTTAAAGGACATCTAATCCAACTCCTCTGCAATTAACAGGGACACCTACAGCTCCGTCAGGTTCTCAGAGTCCTGTCCAGCCTGATCTTGAATGTCTCCAAGGATGGGGCATCTACTAACTCTCGTTGCAACCTGTTCCAATGCTTTACCACCCTTACTATAGAAAAATAATTCCATATATCCAATCTAAATTCAGAGTTCTGGGGCTTGTTCTTTGACTTTTGCATTCATGAGACGTCGATGAAAGGTCAGCCAAACTTATATGGGATCTCAAACACATCTTCACTCCCCATGGCCACTGCTCCCACTTTCCCAAACCAGGGCTGATGTTCACCAGCTGCTGCAGGTGAAGCCCAGGTGTTTGTCTGGCCCTTTACAGGTGTATTGAGAGCATCTCTGGTCCAAGAGTTTCATAAGGAATGTGTGCTGCATGCTGTAACAGCCTTAGGACTGCACCATTTTTCCCCGTAAGAGAACCCATTGCTTCTCCAAGACATTGGTTTTATCACGATGCAGTTCTGTTAACAACATCAGCTTTCCATGTTTCATTTTTCTGAGCGTGCTGATTTTCAAAGAGTAAATCAGCACCAAACTACATCAGAACTTCAAGGAAGAATGACAGAAGTGATTGGGCTGTGGCAGGACAGCAGCTCTGTACCGATCTGTGCATGACGGGTGCTGTCTCCTACCTCTAAGCCGATGGAGGTTGCACTTGCCTTAATTTTCTTTCCTGAAATTTCTCATCGTGCGCATTTCAGAACTGCTGGCCCCAGGTGTTCTGAGCACGGGAGCTTGGAGCATGCAGTGATGTCATTGGGAAGAAATGCCACCAGAGGGCACACGGAGACACACAGATGGGGAAAATACAGAATTATGCGTGTTCGGTTTGTCTATAGTGGCAGGCAGAACTGTGCTGGTTCATAATTCATATGCCTGTAGGACATTGTAAGGGAATATAATTGGTCTGTCAGGGCAGTGGTGGTATTTTGCTTTGAAAAATGCTGTCGACAAAATATCTTAAAACAACCATGAAAGTAGCATAATTTTAGATACGCTGATAAAAAGAAAAGTGACTCCCTCCCCTGGCTCACCTAGTCCTTTCCCATTAACTTTTCCATCGCAATATTTAGTAAAGCATAACAGTGAAAGTAGAGTTTAGCTGTTTTAAAGGCACAGAAGCTTTTTGGTTTTAAATAGTTGCGTCTCCAACATTTACATCGTGTGAATTCTGTTGCTCTTCAGGGCTAAATGTACAATATGCAAGCTTGTGGCATTAGATGTTTTTCAGCTTAATGTTCTAGTCCATGGGATTGCACACGTTGAACACTTCACCGACTGAACACCCAGATGTGAATCTTTCCGTAGAATAAAACATCTCCCAGACATCAGGCTGATGGCAGATGCAAGCAGTGCCGATATACAATTGCATTCTACCAGAGATATTAATGACATCTATTGATTCAGTAATTTTAAACTACACAATGGATAGCTCTTCCCAGAGGACACCATGAAAAATCACCAAGCCCAGGGTGTCCCCTGTCCTTTGTGTCCCTGTGTCTGGTGCTCAGGTGGTGGTGGGACCAGTGGTGATGGGATGAGCTGGAAGGGCAAGGTGCTGAGGTGACTCCATGGCCCCGATAACCCAGGTGCCTGGGAGCTGATGCTCACTGTGGGAGTGGAAAACCTGTGCAACGCTGAAAATAAAATACAAAAAATCTCAGCTTGATTTCTAAGTGTTTAAAGATAGTAAAAGTGTTTTAGCTAATCAGGTAAAGTGTTTAATCAGACTCTTCTATGCTGTTTCGTTTCTCATAGATCAGAAGCACAATTCTCTCATCACTAAAATGAGATTTTCATTTGGCAAGTGGATGCAGGGTCTTGGTGTCTGCCTGCAGTAAGCCAACCTCAGTGCTGCTTGGGGTCGTGCTGCAAACCAGAGGCGGGGGCAGGCCAGGGCTCCTGGCTCAGTAGCTGCTCACTGACTTTGGGTTAGGTTAGCAGTGCCAGCCCTAGTGGCTCTCACACTCCTGTGTACTAACTTCTTTTTGGGATTTAGGCAAAAAACAGTTGGCCCAATGCAATGTGATTTTCATTTTCTACCTTTGAAAATTAGCACTGCTTTGAATTACTGTAGTTTTTCAAAATTACTAAGCAGGATTTATTTATTTTAGCTGAGAAGTATAAAGATACCTAAATGAAATCAGGAGTCAATCAAAATGTATTTTTCAATCCTAAGAGATATCTGTTCTTTGGCACTTCAGAAAGGAAATCACCCAACACACAAATATATTTGGGTTGCCCCAGTTCTAACTGTAAAAGCAACATGTAGGTGGAAAACATCATTAACTTTATAAGAAGATATACTTTACACAGATACAGGAATATTTCCAATACTGCCTTTGGTATGCAATCAATTTCTCAATAAAATATCTTCTCCTGAATCAGAACAATGACAAAAAATCGCCCCTAAACTTGTTTTGTTTGGCCAAAGCATAAACTCTAACTAACAGAGAACTGGTGGAGCAATAAACAAACATGTTTAGCACCTAAGGCAGTGGTACCCTGTGCAGACTCAAAGAGTTCATTAAACCTTGCCCTGTAAACTTATGGACCAGTTTTGTCTCGTGCTGTCTGCTCTGCCAAGATCTTGCTCTGTAATTCCCTAAATGGAATAAGCTCCTAAACACTCAGCCAGCAGCAAGAGGAGCAGCAGCCTGGCATAACCAGTGGTCCTGCTATCAAAGGAGATAAATTCCCATGTACGCTCTGTGGGTATGTATGCAAAGTTTCAAGTAGCCACACGATTCCCAATAAGTGAGGAGTAACTGGGAGGTCTTTATGAAACATTTACAGAACTACAAATTTAAAGCCGAGCCTCTTGTATTTTTACATCTCTTTCCATCTTATTTTCCAATGTATTTTCAGTAAAATGACAGTTCTGAAGTATGGGATGTTATCAAGCTTTTCTGGAATAAGAAGTGGTTTAAAAAAGTAAAATATCTACCTATAATTATCTCATTTTTTCCATCCTTCATATACTTATTTTCTTCTCTGTGCAATGGGCCTGTGTTTATCACAACTTAGTCCCAGGCTAAGTGGCAGCCACCCTATGCTATTAACCTAAGCTGTCATATATTCTTTATAGATTACAGGCCTTAGAAATGCCTTAGAAGACTTGGAATACAGTCATTAGGCTTATTTTGTGCTCCTCTAGCTGGAAAATCATGTAAACCTCCTAGAAAGAGAAAAACGTAAGCTAATAGATCACAAGCAGTCACTTCTTGTAAACAGCCTTTCAGCTCTTAGCTTTTAAAGACGAATAGATGAGGCTGTGGCTGGATCCAAGAGGGGATCTGTGAACCCCTTTTTCCTTCTAGGATGGAGCTTCCATTCCTGCCTGTCCTGGACACTGAGCAGAAGAGGATTTAAATGGCAAAATCCTGCCTGTGCAAGAAATGCTTGCACTAGGTAGAACCAAGGTAGAGAAAAAGGGTGATACCTTGTGCCGAGGGTAAGCAATACATTGACTTCTTGCTTTGCCCAACCTGTGGCCATCAACCCAACGTGACAGACCTTTCTGAGTTTTCCTTTTACAGATCTGGAACAAGTTCTCACACAGGGCAAGGGTGCAAACCACTGCTCCTGAAAGCCACCTCCGTGTGCATACCTTCTTCTCTGTTCTTCAATATTTCATTTTCTGTGCATGCTCCACTCTTTCCTTGAAGTATACTGGGCTGTACCTGTCTTTCTGGGCCACTTGAAGCCCAGGCCTCATTTTCCCAACTGATCTGTGCCCACCAGTGTCAAGAGGCTCCAGTGACTTGTTGCCCCAGTGCACGTTCAGATTGATTTCTTACTGAGTCCCTTTACAAGCTCTTTTGGGGAAGCTACTGCTACTAATTAATCTTGCAGAGGGCCAGGCTCATTCATGGCACTTAATGAGCAATTACATTTGATCACTTCTCTACTGATTAGTATTGGTCATTCCTGTCTTAAAAAGGGCAACTTCTGTCTGACTCACTAACGTTTTGGGGCTGTAAATTCTCCTTTAGCACATTAATGCCGCTTTGTAGCATGATATTTGATGGATGAGCGTGTACAATTATCTATAGCCTATTTTCTCTAAACTCAGCCCAGGAAAGCAGCATGCTCTGCTCTCTCTGGGAATATTGCAGAAGGCCTTCATTTTCAGTCATAACCACATTTAGACATAGTGCTGCTGTTTTAAATTGGGGTAATGAAATCTTGACAAGTGTTTTGGACAAACACAACACAAGCAATAACAGAGACTTTAATAAAATGAAAGAATTTCCAGGGAATACCTTCATTTCTTCCCTCCTCCAATTTAATTCTTTCAGAGAATAATCAGACCATAACATAAGACTAAATTCAAGAGATGAAGTTCAGCTGGAGAAGAAATAATGTCCATAATATGTTTTCAAATGTTGTTCATTTGTTTGAAATGAGTTCAGTGAGTCAGACTTCTGTTTCTTAAGTACTTTATAAGCAAAACCACTTTGCACTTGAAATACCTTTTCATCTAGGGATCTCAAATAATTTTTGAGGAAGGGGCAAGAAAAACTGTTGCCGTTGCCCATTGCCAAATAGCAGCAGGTGGCTGAATCTTTCAAGACGGATTTTGAGATCCAATTCCAGTGCTGTGTGTGTGGAGGGGACTGGTTCACTATATCCATCACATGGCCTAGTGCATGGATTACACAGGGCAGCCACGTCTCCCCATTGGGAGCTCTTAGCAGATTGAAGCTGCAATGTGGGAAAGGTCTAAAGGTTTTGTTGGCATTTCAGGGCACTTAGCTGGATAACCAGAAGTGATGTATGAAAATAATTTGTTTATTAAGGAAATTTCAGATCAGGCTTCAATCCACATGATCAAAGTAACCTTCATGTAGGACCAGAGAATCTCCAGATGCCTTCCCTTTCCTGCATGGGGAATAAATAGAAAACAGTCAGCAATGCCAAAAACACTCTGTTGTCCAGTTCTGCTCTGAAGGCACAGCTTGCCTTCCTTGCTTGCCTTACTCTTTGGCTGTGGTAAATCTGGTGAGCGTCCAGTGCTGGGCTCCCTGGCACAAAAAAGACAGGGTTCTCCTGGAGAGAGTCCAGCGGAGGGCCACAAAGATGATAAAGGGCCTGGAGCATCTCCCCTGTAAGGGAAGGCTGAGTAACCTGGGTATGTTCAACCTTGAGAAAAGACGACTCAGAGGGGATCTGATCAATGTGGGCAGGGTGTCTACATTACAACTCATTTTCTCAAAAGGATGAGTATCGTCTCCTAAGTTCCATAGCCAGTAAAAAGCCTCTCAGAGATGACTACTTGTCCCACTGAATCAGGAAAAAGTGCAGCCCTTATCCATCCCTCTGCTGTCAAATCTTGAATGTCTGTGGCATGTAATGTGGTAAGAGAGTGATGACTGGGGAGAGATTGGGGTCACTATGGGAGGTTCTGAGTCAGATCCCACTGAAGGACATTCACTTCCAGATGAAAGACAAGGCCCTGCACTGGAGTTCACCACATTCTGCTATTTCTTTTGCATGGATAACTTCTAACAGAGGCCTAACAGAAGTCAGACTGAAGATGATGAGACTGTGTGCTTCATTAGTACTTTTTGTATTTGAACGGACAGTGGGGCAATTAACACAGGGCTCATTAGACAAGAATTTTGATCATTTGCTCTGCTTATTCATCATAGTATTTCCACTGAGAATATCAGAGACTGTGATTAACTACAGGAATAATCTGTATGGTTTCTTCATTGAAATTTCTATTGCCTTTTTTGGGTCTAATTGCTTTACAGCCTTAATTCCTGATGTACTTATGGCAAATACGCATAGTGCCTTGCACATATACTGTGCTCCTCAGATTCTGGTTGAGGTTACTGTCTTATTCTATTACATACCAGTAGATTCAACTGAAAAAACGATTAAAGTAACAGCCTCAAGGTCTAGCAAGGTCTAGTAAAACATTCTGAGACTTATAAGGCTATCCACAATAAGCCCAAAGGGATGCTTTCTTTGGCCCTGAACTGATTACCAATTAAAAAAATAAAAGTTAAATATTACAGAATGGCTTTATTGGGCCAAGCCAACCTCTAATTACTCTACCCTTTGTTTTTGACAATAGATAAAGGATAATTATAGAAAAGAGTATAAGAACAGTACAGTTTCTGATGTTTCTCAGGAACGCTATCTCAGCCTCCATCAGCAGAACCTTTCTGAGCCAGTTACATGGCTTCATATTTCATAGCTTCTGGTAGATTTTAATTTTTTTTATTAATTTGTTCATTATACGTAGTATGAGAGGACTAATTCATAGTCCTTTTCTACGATACAGGAGGAATCAAGTAAGTCAGTTTCTCCAAAGTATCATCAGTACCATGCAGTATCATCGTCTGCCTACAGTTCCAGCCCTCAAGCTGGGACCTATTTCCACCTCTGCTAATGAGTGGGGTTGGTGTGGATCACTATCTGCTTACACTGCTGTTTTCCTTTTCCTCTTTTTCCTTTCCCACCTATCTCTACTACTTTGTCTCCAAAATCTCTTTGCAGAACTAGATAAACTTTGTTGGGACTTTCAGACATGGAGACATAGGTTGCCCTTGTCTAAATTGCACCTAGGGAGGACTCTGAGGGGAGGAAAGGGGGACACAACTGGAAGAGAAAAGGGCATAAAATAAATTTTATTTTGGAAAATAGAACCTCTACATCCTTCATCTATAAAATCCTTCTCACTATGATATCTGGGGGTGCTGCTGGAAAACCTGTATCAAATGCTGTACAAATTTGTGTGCAACACCACACTATGTGAAGAAGCTGTAGAGGGACTTTTTGAAAATGCAAAGACAGAAATTGCATAGAAGTGATGTAATAAGTAATTTTCTGTTGGAAAGTTGTCTTTCAAGATATGGCACAATGTAGGGTTTTAAAATATGAGAAAATACAAAGACTGCCGAATGGCATAATATCAGGAATAAAATATCTTGTTTCTTTGACAGGCACAGAATGAAATTTTGGGGGAAGTTTTCAAAATGTTTGACCAAAAGTCGGTCTTGTGTTCCGAAGTCACTTAGTTTTTACCTCTGTTTCAAAGTGCTGGCAACAGTTATTGTGTAGCTGAAGGTCTGTGTTGAAAAGATATGGGTCATTTCTGCTAAAACTCATGCAATTATATACGTTTCCAGGCATTCAGAATAAATTAAATGAGTATCAGCTGAATGTTCACAAATGGAATATTTTATTTTTTCAAAAACTGGAAAAGCATTTTGACTGCTTGTTAATGAGTATATGAACAAATCAAGTTTCCCATTATTTGATTAGCTTGGGCACTAATATATTCTGCCTATGAAGCTAAGGCAAAGAGAAATTATGGGTCCAGTAAGTACAAAACTGGTACTGCTTTCCTTATTCTGCAAGTATATAATTTGCTTTTCCTGCTCAGCTGCAAGCTGATACAAAGACCTCCCTGTGAGAAAAATAATTGTGCTTGGAGCTCAGCAAATGGGAGAGATGGGTTTCAGAGCCTGCAGATATCCCAGCTGGTGGGAGCAGCCACCCTCCCACCACAAAGTGTTGTTGAGCTTCACCTTGGCATCCTCCCCCACCTCACCTGGACACAGCTAACAGGCCCTCCAGAAGCCACCAGCTGTGTTCAATGGGATGGCCCTGACACGGCACGGAGGGAGCAGTCTTGCTCCAGCAGTGAGCACCATCTCCACCCTTCAGGAGTAGGAAGACGGAGGTCTAAGACTTGACCATGGACAACCAACAGCCCAGGCAAAGTTCTGAGATGACGCCAGTCTGCTCTAGAAGACCTCTTCCAGCATCTACCTGGTGAGCTCTGCCCAGGACCTGTGCACATGGTACTGAATCTCCTGGGAGTACATTCGGATTCTAGTGAATCAGCAACTTCTAATTTAAGAAATAGCTGTTTCAGTAAATGTTTCCTGGCTGTTCCTATTGAAGTATTTCAGTCTGTGCTAACAGTATCATATTGCTAGCAGGGGAAGTTCATTCCTCCTAATTGTTCTAAGCGTGTGGTGATGGAGATGGGAAGCTAATTATCTTCATCAAATTGATTTCATTTTGGTTACCACGCGGCTATTAGAGGAATGACAATAAATTTTGGTCTCTTTGATCAGGACTGGAGTTTAACCAACATTTCTGAAGTCGTTAATGTGTTATACCTCCCCCAGGCTAATGATTTGATTACCATGTAAATGTACTGGAGCCAAACACCTCAGCTATATGTTCCGGGTGATGGATAGGAAGATCTGAAAAAATAGATGTCGCACCTAACTACTCCAGCAGTGAAATACAGAGCATTTCAGAATATTACTGGCAGGCAGGAGAGGCACACACCTGGAGGCTTTGGTACAGATCTGCCCCAAGTGCAGCAGGGAGGAGGCAGCCATGAGAGCCAAGGGTGGGTCCTGCAACTTTGGCTGCTTCACTGTGGGTCACCCAAGAAAGGGGGTGGGAAAGCTGATCTCCTACTGGGAAAGGACTGGGGCCTCCCTTGGCTGGATTTTGTTCTTGGGAAGGATAAAAGAACACCTGTACTGGATAGTGGTCAGAAAATCTGTGGGATTTTATTTTAGTGCTTTTAGCATTAGTTTTTGATGCGACAAGAATATGGGCTGCGTCAGGTAATATGCATATTTTAAAATACTTATGTGTGAACAAATGTTGATAACAAACATGTTACTAACATGCTTTGATTATCAATTATACACCAAAATATCATATGACATAATAATAGATTTTACATTTACTTTAATGTGTTTTATTAAAAAAAAAAATCTGTCTAGCTGCCATCATTTCTTATTTTTAACAAATAGACTTATTTATAAAGAAATCATGTTGATGCTTGAGCTCAGGGAACCTAGG
Source organism: Numida meleagris (assembly GCF_002078875.1). Lineage (NCBI taxonomy): Eukaryota > Metazoa > Chordata > Aves > Galliformes > Numididae > Numida > Numida meleagris. The sequence continues at coordinate 9,826,749 of NC_034410.1, forward strand.
TTACCAGTTCAAAAGCTTTGATATTCCATGGGACACTAACTGCTAAATGACACAGTTCCAAACATCCAGGGCCACCCAGATGTAATGGTAACTGATGTCTGGAGGACACCCCAATGCTTGACTCAGTCCTTGGTCACAGGGTCATTGCATACAATCTCTGTCTCACTGGGGCAGAGCCCTTTACCCTGAGCTCTGTGCGGAGGTGGCAGGAAGGCTTGCAGGAAGCTGTGTTTGCCCAAAGGACATGTGGTTGTATGGAGGCACTGCTCATTTGTGGGGCTTTGCCACGGCCCTCCTGGCACGCTGTTCTTAGTTTTCCATTGGTAAGAGATGATCATACAAACAGTGTGCCATTCACTGCTTTGGTAAGGACAAGGGATGGATTAGAAGTACTAGGGTTAATGTAACAGAATCGTAGAATCTTTTGAGTTGGAAGGGACCTTTAAAGGCTATGTAGTACAACTTCCCTGCAATGAACAGGGACATCTACAGCTCAATCAGAGTGTCAGAGCCCTGTCCATCCTGACCTTGAATGTCTCCAGGAACAGGACATTTACCATATCTCTAAGCAACCTGTTCCAATATGAGTATTTTGGGAACAATAAACATCTTGCCTATGTATGAAAATCTATTTCTAGGGACCTAATCTTCTGCTCTGCCCTGAAATGCCATAGAAAGGCCATGACATGCTCACAGAGAGGTGGGCAGAGGGGAGCACATGGGGCAGGCAGGGTTGTGAGGTTGTTCCTTGTCTTTCAATTGGGATGGAATTGTTTTCTTCAGAGTGTGTGATATGATGCTATGTTTTGGTTCTAGGAGAAAATCAGTGTTCATGACACACCGATGTTCATAGCTGCTGCTAAGCAGTGTTGTACAGAGCCAAGGCCATTCTCAGGGAAGAACCCAAGGAGCTGGGAGGGAACAGAATTAGGACAGCTGTCTTAAACTAGACAAAGGGATGTTCCATACCATATGATGTCATGCAGAAGTTTGAAGGAGGTGGGAAGGCATATCAGTCTCTTCTGCTGCTCAGGGGCTAGCTGGGCATCAGCTGGGGAGTGGTGAGCAATTGCTTGTGCACTTTGTTATATGCATTCATATATGTGTGTATATATATAGTCATAACTATTATCCTTTTTTCCTCTCTTAGTAAGTAATTTCATCTCAACCCATGAGTTCTGCTTTTTTTCCCTAATTCTCTCCCCCATCCCACTTGGAAGATGGGGAGTGAGCAAATGACTATGTGGTGCTGAGCCGCCTGCCGGGGTAAACCACAATGGTCCTCCTTAGATTTGGGCTTCACAGACCATCCTGCATGCACTGATGAGCATCACCCCTGTCTCACCAGCATCCCTGGAAATGCCACAGTTGCTGATTTAATGCTAGGGCTAGGAATTCCTCATATCTCATCTGACTTCCCTCCTTTCCCCAGAGCCAGTGCAGAGCATTGCTGTGCTGACAGAGCATCTGCATGAGGCCGTGGTTTCCCCGTGGGTGCCCCAGGATGGCTCCAAGGCACTGAGAGGTGGTGAAGAAAGACAAATTGTGCAGTGTTGCAAAATGAGGGGAAATAAGGCAGAAACCACCAGTGCTTGAGGATGAGGCTGTGGAAGAGGAAAATTCCTTCTGTGGCCTACCCCTCCCTGCCTCCCCCAGCTCCTAAGCCTTTTGACCCTCTGGAAAACAGCTTCAACTCTCCAGTCCTAGAAGCATTTATCTTATTTTCTGCTGTGTCGGTTTTCTGCCCGCTTAGTGATTTGAAGCCATTTGGGAGAATGGCATTGAGAGGGCAGGATGTGCAGGAGGAGGAGGAAGGAGAAGGGAAAAGGGGCTTAAACAGCAAGACACACAGCCTCTTATCCCTATTTTACTGGTAGTGGGGGCATTGGCCAGATGATGGGCCATTGAGTGCCAATGTCTTGATATGGCACATGGAAAGTAGCCCTTAAGAAAATAACATATATTTGTATGTATTCACAGACATACATGCAAAGAGACATAGACATGCCAAAGCCTGTGAGCTGCAGCAGCCTCTTGGATGCACTGAGAGCTTTCTTGTTTGGAAGCAGAGCTGGGGGCAGCTGGTTCATTTGCTCCTTTTCGCAGACAGCCCCTGCCATCTCCCCAGCACCAGCTGCTGCTGCCAGAGCTTGAGGAGAGGGATGCAAAGGACTGAAGTGCTCTAGTCTCTTAATTTATTATAATGAATATAAATTAATGCCGTTTTCTTTGCTCTGGCTTGCAGTTATTAAAGGCCAGGAGGATTCAAGACCGTGCTCTCTTATCACTGGTGACAATAATGCATTAATCACCCCTGATGGTTCCTACAGCCCCGTTACAGGTGAGGGAAGCAGACACGAAGGCTGGGTGAAGGCAAACAACCAGATGGTCTCCAGCTGCTCCAGGCACAACTCAACCAGCGTGGGTACCTGGACTCCAGGTAACTCTAATACCCAACATCTGCATGTTGGCTCATCCCCACATGACATAGAACACCCCCAGTGGTAGTATAGGCACTGTAGAGGATGGAAGAAGTATCAGTCAGTTGATCAGTAATTATAATATCAATAATAACGATGTCAGTAGCTGCTGCATACCTTCCTGTAAAAGATGGAGCACCACTTCATTTAAAATGTGTTTTTAATTTGGTTTGTTGTTTCTTCATGTCTTGCTTTACATTTGTCTCTACTAGCTAGCAGGGTACCCCAACAGCACCGGACATCTATGTCACTGTGACACTGAAACACTAGGACTGATGCTGCTGCTTTCTGCTGGGGACATTTAGAGAAAGAGACAAGGAGGAGAGAGAATCAACAGCAGAAACTGAGCATATTTATTATTGTTTATTAAAAATAAATAAAGAAGAGCTACATCTGAAAATAATATTATGGATCTGCTCCCATGACAGAGGTGCTGAACTTCTGTGCCACATGTGAGATCACTAGATTGTCCTTCCATCTTCTTATGAAAGTCTAATCTTCCCTGCAATGGTTGCATAGAGCTTTCTCCCCATGAAAACTGGAGGAAATATGACAAAAAAGGGGGGGAATAGGAAGCAGGATTAGAATATGGCACTCCCTGGCCAATCCTATAAGCACTAAAATGCTTCACCAGTTTAATGTCATTTCAGAGGGTAATCCTCAGCCAGCCTTGTCTAGAGACGCTAGCAGGCTGCTTTGGCACTCAGCGGTGCAAATCATTGAGTTGCACAGTGAAGTACAAGGAGAAGAAATGACGAAGTGCTTTCATGTACCTATTTCATCTGACCTTAACACTCTGGCTCCTTCGTAAAGTGAATTTTGCTCTGTTACAGTAGCCTGAGTCCTTTGAAGTCAACAGAGTTGTGTTAAATTAACAGTTTTACCTTAGTTTGACAATCTTGTAGAGCAGTGGATCAAAATCTCAATGACACTTTTGGGATAGCATGACCTCTGCACCATCCCTTGAGTGAACATGGGGATATTTTCAGAGTTAGTCAATCTTTGCTTTTGCCACAATGCTTCAAGAGAGACAAGTAAGCAATGAGACAAATGTATGGACAGATTAGCTACTTCTGATCTCTGCATCACTCCTTGAGTAATCCCCCCAAAAGATAAAAGGACGTTTTAGGAAAGCCACATACATAGAAAATAGAGCTGAACTTGTAGAGCTGAATGTACAAATATACTGCCATCTGTCCAAGGGTCAAAGAGTTACTGGGTCAGATGTCAAAAAAGTGCAGCTGAGAAGTGCTGAGCCACAACAAGGAAATTCTAATGCAGAGGTTCAGATAGCAGTGATGGATGGTTTTGGTTTTCCAGTGAGTACAGGTGCATCAGACTAGGAGCCATGTTTTGGATCTTCCTCGCTTGGGAGGTAAAACTTACACAAGAACTCATGTTTGACCTTTTCCCAGTTAAATGTTTTAGAACCAGCTATCATGTGTTTTTTGTTCTTTCTCATGCCAAAAGGTTATTCAATTATAACAAGTAATTTAGCTTCCTCCATTTAGTGTACAATATCATAAATGTAAAATGTATCCTCTTGATACATTTCTTTCAAAATGCCTGTCATTCTGCCGACTGCAAGAGTATCTTGTCCCTTTAGACAGCAGCACGAGCCATTTATCAGCTGAGTTACTTAACAAAGAGGAGCCCTCCTTTTTCTCTTGGGCATGATCGTGTTTTGAGAGGACAGGTAGTATGTGTAAATGTGTCTGGACAGGTCAAACCACAGAGAGGATCAACACCAGGCCCACAGCAGGCAGCCAAAACAAGGCATTTCCAGAAGAAGATCTGCAGACTCTAGAGAATGTTTAATGTGAGAGGCTGAATAGGGGTTTGGTACCCAGCATGTGAGATTTAGGTGTTGACTATGACTGAAATCTGAGATTGAGGAGCCCGAGTCTCACTTCTCTGTGTGACGGTCAGGATTTTAGGATTCTGTGGTGGCAAGGATGTGATGGCATGTAAATCACATTGTTACTTCTGAAAATGTTTCCTTTCATCCCTGGTTGTTTTGGTCCCATTGGGTGTAAAGGAAGGAGGTGCCTCTTTATTTTCATGGCAGTAGAGGCTCCTTGGTGAGCACTGCTGTGAAGGTGTCTGTTGAGGGCCAAAGGAGAGTGAAGAGGACCTTTTCCTCTCCTGGGCAGAACAAGGCTTTAGTGGTCTGCTGGAGACAATTCTGTACCATGATGGAAGTTGATAAAACAGAACATAAACTTATCTAATGGAGGATTTAATTACCAGGAAAGCCAGACTGAATGAAGTATTTGAATAGAACTATTTAATTGCCGAAAAGGCAATGATTATTAATCCCCTTTCTCCAAAGCCAAATTATTTATTCAGGAAGCCTTGCATTGACAAGAATTTCAACATGAGTCCATATGTATGGATGTGATTGCATGTCTTTGGGTTTTTTTCTTTGCTTTTTGTGCGTTTGTGTCTTTGCATCCAAACAGGCTCTCACTATGCTTGAGAAAGTCTCAGCTTTTCTGTGACTTCACACAAATTTCCAGCTAAACTAGTGTATCCACATGATCAAGCTGAAACCAACCAAATTAATCAGGTCTAAGGGCTGGAAAGTAGGCACAACAATAATGAATCAAGAGGCTTAAAAAGCTTTTAAATTGCTATTTCATTCTTCAACACACAAGCGAGGCTATTGAGGTTTAACTGCAGCAGAAGGACTTATTTATTTTATTTCAGAAACAAGCACTTCTCTCAAGCCCTCTGTTAGTTGATATACCAGCTTGTTCGTGTTTTATGTTGTTGTTTTTCCAATATACAGCTGGAAAAGAAATAACTGTGCCTGATGATGCTGGGGTGGACGCCTGTAAAGTTTTAAGTGCATTTCTGGTATTTAGCCTTTAAACTCAATGAGATTAAATACAGAATCCATCCACATAATTTCCTCTAATGACTGCTTGGTAGTTGTTTTCAGCAGCCAGATCGCATCACAGTGTCTGCCATAGTTGGGCACTAGCAGCTGATTGTGGAGGGGAAAACAGGCTGGGAGCCACCTGTGCTGAACTCAGCCATGGCCAAACTGCTCAGGTGTGGGCTGGGGCTCTCAGGATGCTGGGAAGGTTGGCAGGGACTCCCAGGTGATGAGGATGAGGGAGACATGTGGGGCTGTAACCTGTTCATGACCTATATCTGCACCAGAGCTGGAGGCTGAATATGTCCCCTCTGAAGCTCCTCTGTGGGGCAAGCTGATGCTGCTCATCAAACAAGCTAGGAATTCTGGGATTTACAATTTTTGACATGAAAATAATGACTACTTTGAGTGTGGTTAGTGGCACAAGCAGCCTTACTTACTTCTTTCCTTTCTCAGTGTTCTGCTGGCATGAGCATCTTTGCTGATAGGGAAGTAATGAGGCTGTGGTGAGAGGAGAGATGAGATTTGCTTCACCTATATCCAGATAAAGTGATATAATTTATATGTGATAATAAACTTTGGATCTATAAATACTGAGAATCTGATGCTTTTATTATTCAATTCACAAGTCCATTGTGGATGGATCAGCTCACAGAGACAGCTTTGCATGAAGAAAACCTCACCCTGTAAATGTTTTATTCTTCCCCACTCCCCACCCAAATACCTAACAACACAGACCCAAGCTAAGGAAAGGCAGCTGCTGCAATGTCTTATCTTGAAAAGAATGATATGCATAGCCACTGATGATTTCCTGATGTGGCAGGAATGAGACCCATGGGATGGCCCACCCAGGCCCAGCATCAAACTCTTCAACAAGAGCAAACAAAGAGCTATGGGATCCAGTGAGTTAAGGGGCTCCCTGGAAGCTGTTAGGCTCAATTTCATCCTGGAACTAAATCTTCACAAGGAGAAGATAAGAAAGTCTCTTTCTAGAAAATTTTGATTGTTACGTGTGTGTATACTTTGACAGTGGGCACTTCTGAAAGGCTTTGGTAACACTGGAGATCTTTGTAAGGACTGGCTGGAGGAAATCATCTCAAGGCATAAGGTGATGCCTAAGCACTAAAAACTTTTGCACAGATGATGTCACTTAGGCTCTGTGTGACTCTGGTCTGCCGTAACTAAATACTTGAAGCTTAACTCAGGAGGAAGCCAGGGCCACTCCACCAGTGAAGTAATCTGCAAAGATGCACTGACCCCAGATCTTTAGTTAATCACTTCAGTTTTCTTAAGCAGCTATACACAGCAAGTCACATGAAATGTGAGTTTGTAAAGATGTATTTAATTTTTATTGAGAAAGAGTTTTCAGAATAACCTGGAAATAAGTAAGTGGCAGACTCAGCTCAGTCATCTTTGACTGTCCCTGGAAGGCTTCTTCCACCAGCAACCACCAATGCAAGTGTATGTTTCCTATGACACATCAAATCCAAACTGCACAAGAACATGTTGGCTAGAGATCTACTATGTGTGTGTAAATATATGTTTGTGTTTCTTGGAGCATACGCAAACTGATTTATAAGCCACCGTGAAAAACAGTCAACAAACAGTGAAAGAACAATTTTACTTGGCATTTTATTCACTTAACAGAAACATTCACTTATCAGGTATCACTGAAGTGCAATTTACAGAATTTAGCAGCAAATTCACATATGTAAATTCAGATTTATTTTCTCTTGTCCTTTTTTGTTTCTTTTTTTTTTTTTACAAATGTTACAAATGTACATCCATTAGTACAGTATTGCCATTCACTCATGCGTGTTATGTACAGAATCTTCACTAAAAGATTACTATTGAGCAAGTTTTCCTTTGCTTCAGGAAATGCTGCATGTAGGTCATGCGTGCTTCTGGGAGGTGGTCCCATCACACTATACCGCTGCACATAATGAGTAGAAGTAGATATTTAAGGTCACATTCAACCCTTGTGCAAGCGGAGGGGCAACTCCATTGCCTTCAGAGGGACCAGCTGATGCCCACTTGCAGTGGGAACTCCGTTTGATCCCCACTGCAGCTGAGTCCAGGATTTCATTTATGTATTTCTTGCAACAAAGGATAATTAAATCTTGCCACACTTTTCTTTTTGTCTTTAAAAATAACCAGCTGCAGCCTTTTGTTGTCACTGTAGCTGCAACACCAGCCTGTGGAGCTTTATGCACTTGTGCCAGGGCTAAAGGAGAGGGGGAGAGGGCTGGGAAATGTTAGGAGAAGCCTTAAGGTTTCTTGTATGCCAGATGAAGACTAACTTGAAGAGGAAAAATAGAAGAAATTGCTTCCCCATGTCCTATGGGTCTCTGCCTAAAAGCCCTCATCCTCCTTTTGGTTCTCCTGTGGCTTCCCTCCGTCGTTGTGAGCAGCCCCTGGGACCATCACCACTAGCATCACCCACAGCATTTACTGCGCCACCGGTCATGGACATGACCTCGAGCCCTCCTGCTGCCCCCCAGCTGCCCAGACCTCGTGGGGGCTCTGTGGAGAGGCTGTGCTGGAGGAAAGGACCATGTGAAGGGAGTGGGAAGCTCCAGCAGGTGCCAGAAATATTCAGAACGCTAACCAGAATGGCTGAGAAAGTAGTCAAAATATTGACAAAGTGGGTACCACAAAATGCTTCCATTACTGAGTCTCAGATATTTTTTTTTTTACTATTTCTATTCTAAGGATTTTTTTTAATTTAAATATTTTTGGTAGTTATTATGGAATGTATTATTTTGTTGAAAAGGTTTCTGGAAGGGGAGAGCTTTGTTTTATCTAATTAAAAATTCTAGTTTATCACAATTGTTTTTATACAAGACACTATAGATACATCTTGCAGTTTATAATCTAAAAATAAAATTTCATCAAAATACTGTTGCTATTCTATTGTGGGCATCAATAAACAATGTATTTACTGTATATGGCTCTCCAAACATGATAAACCCTATACAAAGAACATCTATCTTTATTGATAGGAACAGTTTCTTGTGTAAAGGAAATTACATGGAAAAATGTGAGCCTTGTGTTGTTTGAAAAGTAACTCAACCTGACAGTTCTGAGAAAATACCAAGACAATTATCACAAATCAGTAGCAGCATGTTATATACAGGTTTAAAGAGAATCACAAGAATAAAAAGAAAAGAGTAGTTATATACCCGCAAATCCTGTCATTTAAAAAATAAAAAAAATAAAAAAAAAACACAAAAGAAGTATGCAGGGCATCTGAAGGTTGATTCTGCAGTGAGACTATCAAAGCTTGGTTCTCCCATGACAGTATCTTCTGCATTTTGATGAAGTTTGGGATGGTTCAAAAATGAGATAATATCAGATCCAGCCACAACTACACAGGAAATGTTACTGGCCTCCTAACTGAAAAACAATAATATTTGCCATTTATACAGAGTTAGAATCTGGAAACTCTTACGCGGAGAAGGATGTTACCCAGGCTTGTAGTTCTATTTACTGCACTTATGTCAATTGGACTATGTGCAGAGGTGAAACTCACTGTAAATGTGACAGCATCTGGCTTATGTGGGATCTGGCCAAAACACTCTGTTCCTGCCTACTTTAGATGTGAAGTAGATGTTATTATCCCCATTTTGCGGATGGAGAAACTGAGGCAGGAAAGAGCCAAGTACCAAACCTACTGCCTAGTTTGGGATATCTCTGTTGTGGATACCCAACACAGCTGGGAGCGTCCTGAGCTCACACCAACTTTATTTAGAGCAGTGGATTCTCAGGAGCTGAGACATCTGAGGCCCTGGGTGCTGGCTGCAGCCTGAATGATTTGCAGCGGCTCCCTGATCTCTGGACCCAGGAGCATCCTTCGCAGCGGTCCTCACCTACAGCCCAGCACCATGGAGAGCACCAGCCCCAGTGGCACTGCAGTGGGGTGAGGGACACCCAGCTGGTTTATAAGGGGCCACGTGTGGTGTGAATGGGCTCAGATAATTCAGATTTGTAGTGTGCAAAACTCACAGCCAGGATTGGAGGTGTGGTGGGAAGTAGTATGTCCACAGCATCAGAGGAGAGCAGTGTAAACACCAAGGGAAAGCTGACGCCCAGCATCGTGCTCAGAGCCAGCAGTGGGTTAGCGGAGCTTAAAAATTCTGCATATCTTCAAGGCCCAAATTCTTTATCACAGATTCAGGCAGTGAACAGGATGATTTTGCATAGAGGTTCAACACCTTTATTTGTGGATGATTATGGATGCCCAGTGCCTTGCTGAGTGCCTGGGGTGCTTCCATCTCTGCTTACTATTTTCCATTATTCAGTGATGATTCTTGCACTGACTCTGTGAGGGAAAACAAACTCTGTTTGGGATCAACCAGGTGGCCTGCTAATGCCTCAGACTGTGAATACCAACAGCGTTAAACTATGACAAGCAAAATCTTTGTGGGATTGGCATTCTAATTTGGGCAGGTACATTCTTGGGAAGGGATCATGAAAAAGCAGTTTTCTGAAGTCGACTTCAGTGCATCAGACACATTTATATTTATGTTTTTCCAATACAGAGTTAAAAGAAAATACTTCAGTGGAGGTTGCTATTAAATACCAAATTGCTTCAATTCTCAGTCCCGCCCAGCCTCCTCACCAGCCGATTTGATCTGGTCGCATAGCAAAGGTGTCGAGCGATTTACACAGTCAGTAGGAACTGATCTTGCTCTGGGGGTTTCTTCACCCAGGTGCCCAGCCCAGCTTTCTGAAATGCCTTAAACAGCTGCTGCTTGACAGCCTGGTATGTCTGAGCCACTAGCTTCGCCTCGCTGTACATCGATGGCACGTCTCCATGGCTTGGTGTTCGCGTGCTCAGCTGCAGAGCAAGCGGCAGGGAAGGGGAAAAATAAAATAATAATAAAAAAAATCAACCATTGAGCCAAAAGAAACAGGAGGTTCAGCAGCCATATAATCTTCCTGTCTACATGTCATCAGTGACAAACAAACTATCACTGTGTTTTGTGTGTTTACTTTTGGATTAAAAACAACAACAACAAAAAGGGAAGCACTGAATGCCTGCAACACTGTTCCAGACCATTGCAAAGAGTAGGAAGGTAAACAGCTCTGCCTTGGAGTCGGCATTGGCAGCAGCAAACATTGGTGTGCTTTACAAAAAGTCTACATTTTGGTTGAGAATATTTTCAGAAAAGAAAGGGAAAAATCCAGTCTGAGAATTTTTAAATAATGTTCTCAGGTTAGCTGAGCAGCTTCAGGCTTCCAAGTAACATGAGCAGACCACAGGAGGAAAGGCTCCTCATGTACTCTCCCTTTTCCTTCTTTAATCTGTTACTGTCAGTGAAAACTGCCCAGAATGGGGCAGAAATCAGCATCTGGATCCTTGCTGGTGCAGGAATGAGCACTGTGATGCCAGCCAGCCAGCCAGCTAGTGCCTGCAGCCTGCCTCTCCCGGAGCACACACTCAGCAGAGATTGCAGCACCCTGAGTTGTACAGAAGGATCAGAAAGCTTTCTCTGACCTGCCAAAGTCTCAGCAGTGCCAAAATAGCAGTGCACCTTTGCCATGATGTGAAAGAACCCGAAGTCTGGAAAATGCCCTAGAGCAAGCAGGCAGGTGAAAGTCCAGTGCTTACAAGCCAGTGAAATAGCACCCTGAAGGAAAACACACTGTCAAAGCACAGCCTTGGCGAGTAAACAGTGCTGTTTTCCTTCTCTGTAAAAAGGAGAAATTCTGAAAGAGAGACTGCAGGAAAGGGCAAGCATGCAGCCTGGAATGAGCTGATCTGGCTTGTGTGGCGCCATGTGGGTAAACTGCATGGACCTGCTCAGCTTCAAGGTGTTTGGCACAGCCAGTGCAGGAGGTGGTGCTCCAGCCCAAGGGTACAGGGCCTTCCTGAATGACTTTCCTGCCACCTCTATGCCTTGTTCTTTTCCATTCATTTTCCCATACAAATAAGGTTTGGGCACTTAATAAAAGAATTTATTTCTTGTCCTCATTTTCTAGACTGCAGGACAATTCTTGATAAGCTTTGTTATAGCAAAATAATATTATATCAGGGAAAGGAGGTGAGCTGGAGAGACACTGCATGTTTTTCCTGCTGCTCCTCCTGGAAGCAGTGGAGTCAGTCTTGCTGACTCGATATTGGGGTGCTCCTCCCCCTCGGCACCTCCTTGAAAGTTCAGGCAGAAGGAGAAACACTGACTCTAAAACAAGAATAATGACAGAAACAATGAAATGTCTGAGAGAAGCATTCAGAAAACAATGTGCCTCCTGCTAGATGGCCAAATCTATGTAAAATCGCAGCATTGATTTGAATTGCTGTTAAAACACCCTTTTCTTTGACTTGGTTTTGGAGAAAACACTCTTAGTATGTTAGGTCCATTTCTGTTTCAAAATGCTGATACCCATGTCTCCTTGGCTTTCTGTTTCCCAACTGTTAGCAAGTGGAATGCTTTGAGGCACTCACTCAGCCCTGGCAAGAGTCTCTCTGCTTCCAACCCCCTTAGGCTCTCCTTTACTTTCCATACCCTTTTTTTCTTTCATTTCCTTATTCCAGATCAAGCTTTTCCTTTCATTTCCTTCAGCTGTAGTCTCCACCCTGGATTTTTAAGCCATCTGTCTGACCTGTCACTGTCTCTGTCCAGGGGAAGTGAAGTGCAACAGCAAGTTGACTTCAGTGCCATTTCAAATAAGGGAGTTCATAGCCAGCTTCTCTACAGGAAGCCCAGCTATCAAGGGGTGGTTGTCAATTTAACTAAGTATAGCCTATGTTTTAATACCATTAAATTGTACTGCTGCTAAATAATGAAATCAGAGAGCCTGCACTCACCTTTTGAGGAGCAGCTGGGTATTATCAGTATTAAATGACACATCTAGGGGAGTGGGGGAAGAGAAAACGGATGATCAATCCATAGCACCTGCTTTAATCAGCTAACTAGAGTGAGAATGGGAGCAGCTGAAGTTGGGAGTGTAAATCCTCGTGTAGGCAATGAAGTGATGCAGGTATCTCCAAGGCAATGACAAATACTGCTCTCAGGCCTCTGAGACTTGGCAAGTTGAGTACTCCCCTTGGAGACAAAGAGATACTTTGAGCAAGATGTGAAAAATTCCTCTGTTGTGCTTGACTGGACACTCAAGGCTGCTCATTTGAGCTTGAACCAGTGCTATAGACAATCAGAACATTCCCTTCCAAACGTCCCTGGGTTTCTGCTGTTGGCTTTCTCTGTTTCCTCAGCTACCATAGGGTCTTGGCTCCTAGTAACCTCCAGCCCAACCCAGGCCCCACCAGGAGGAATGCACGACGCCTATGGTGGATGCACCTTCAACATGAGATTCCCATGACAGGCTTGACTACCGGGTAAGGACCAGCCCACCTGCTGCTGGCATCAATGTCCCTTCAATGTGCCAGGCCTACCTTGCCATGAAGCTTTGCCCAGCGAGCGAAGAACATGTGCTTGCAGAGCCGGGAGGGGCTCCCACAGTTCCTCTTCCCTGTTGTGGCGTTGATAACTTCCAGATCGGCGTTTCCCACAATCCAATTCACACTGAAGCTGGGAGATTTTCCAGGCTGCCGCGCATCAGCGTGACTAACCCCTGGCAGGAGAGAAGGACACCAGTAGCATCTAGAGCTTGAAACCCTCAGAGGCTGATAGTTTGCGGTGGTTTACTGAGGCACATGAGATGTCCTTGGGTAAATACAGTGACTTGTGCTGTTGTCACCACTGATTAAATGTTACTAGTCTGAGCACCTCAGAGAGATAATTTAGCAATTCCTATGGATATTTTTAACTTGGCAGGGAAAAAAATTTCATTAATCTGAGGAAAGCTATTAAAATCATAGAATGGTTTAGGTTAGAAGGGTCCTTATAGATCATCAATTTGCTCTCTCTCTGCTCCTTCCAGCATGGTCCTTTCTGTCCTGGGAGGGAGTTGCAAGAGCCTGGCAGGACTGAGCCCACACAACAAGAGGAAGGTGACCAACAAAGGGGAAAAATTGCTTGGCATAACCTCTTTGTATTGTGAAATTGCAGAAACTCTCTCAGTCACTGGGACTGAACTCACTACGATGCAAAGAGAATTACAGCTAAGTCATAACCTTGCCCAGAATTTGTAAACACATTCATATTGTATTAATACCTTGTTTGATTTTTCCCCCCTGAGATAACAGATCTGTCTGCATCTAAAATTCCAGTTCACCTAGGCAACAGGATGTAAACTAAAAGCCTGAAAATCAGATAGCTCCTGGCGCTATTGAAACGCCTCTGTACAGAACAAGATCAGAATCTGCTGCTTGACACCACGTACAGTCTCTGTAAAGATAGCACCCAAAAGGACTGAGTGCCAAGAAACCATGATAGCAAACACTCTGCCTTGTAAAGCTGCCACAGATCACTAAATCAGTCAAAATGCCATGAAAACACCAAGCAGAGGAAAAGGAAAGGCAGCACCAAGGATAGAGCAGGCTCTATCAGCCAGGAAGCAGGAGATGTACACCCCATCCCATGCTCACCCCAAAGCTCTCTCTGCTCTTGGTAGACATCTGTGAGAGTAGGGTTCTTGTCCCAGTGCCGGGAAAACTCTCTGTGCCTGTTCAGCTTTCATGCTTTTTCTTCCCAGCCATCCTATATCAGCTCACGTATTCAGGTAAGTAGAGGATATTTTCACATCATTGTCTGAGAATAGGCTTCAAAGCAAACACTATGAAACTCATGACAGCTACAAAGGGGATGGTAAGGCTGGATATATTCTGTGTTGGTTTTGATCCTTTTTGTAATACTTTTTTCATGTTTTTCTTTTGACAAGTAATTGTTCTGACTTGTTTGAAAGGTAATTCCCAAATAATCTAGATCATTTTCTCTCCTTTATGTAAAATATCTTCCTTAAAACCAACACAACAAAGAACACAATAGAAGACTGTAGGAACTTGAAGGAATAGGAAAGTCTTTGTACAAACAATATGAACTTGAGCATTGTGGAATACGAACTGAAATCTGTTCTTATTCTCCTTTCCCTCCTCACAAAGCCTCATGCCTCTTCACGATACACTTTAGAATGGCCTGAATCTTAAAAGAAAGGGAAATAAAAATGAAACAGGGCTTTTCTTTCTTCTAAAAAATGCACCCAAGAGTAATTCCAGCAAATGAAAGGATTTCCATCCATATGGGACTGCTGTGAGTGGAAAACCTTACTGATTATTTTTCTGTGGGGCCAATGAGTTATTTCAGGATGTGTCATCACACACTCTGACTCTCCTCTCCATTGAAATGCTTGTAGTGTTATGATGAAGTGCCCCAATTGTTGGTGTCCTTATAATTGAAGGACTCCTGTAATTTAGAATCCCTGGCTGGTCTGATTCCTATGAAGAAAGCGGGAGGCGGAATTGCCTGGTTGAGGCTGCTGAAGTCTGTAATGAATTCAGTATGGCTTTTGATAGGTCGCCATTTCCACAGCCACAGAATATGGTGTCAGCACAGTTTTCCATCTGAAGGAAATTCAGCACAAACCTCAGTGATGTAAGTTTTAAGCAGGGCTGCAGCATTGTCTCCCTGGGACTTATAGGGGAGGAAAATTACAAATAGTGACTTTAGAGACAAAAACAGTGTAGACAGAGAGAGACAAATTCCTCCCACTGCTTCTCAGAAGCTGTAGAATACCCACAAACACACTCAAAAGCAGAGCAAAAGCTTTTCCAACAGGGATCTCAGGGAAGGAGGAAACCAGCCATGAAGTATGCAATGACACCAGGTCCCCCTTGATGCACTTCCAACTCCCTTAAAATGTCTGATAATCACTCATGGACATAAATACATATTTGAGCCATTATGTCTTCTCTGCAAGTCCAATCCAGCAAAACAATACTATTCTGTTGTTAAATCCTTTATTGAATTTTCAATCCTTCAGCAGTTCAAGCTGAGTTTGATATTGATCATATGGGTGGACCGCAATGAGTGAGGGCTGGCAGAAGTGGCATGGGAGACGCAGAAGCCTCCTGCAAGCAGGGATGTGTTACTAAGTCAGGAGACAGATTTAGAAAATGGGGAGATTTTTCCTTCTGTTGCTTGCTGTGGGAAGAATAAGGGGACTGAGTGGTGACCATGACGGACTGGCCCAGGAAGGACTTGGTGATGGAGAAGTGTTTCTGCATATGCAGTTTCTGCATTCCTGCATTACACAGGCTTTGGCTGGCTGCACTGAAGAGTTAGAATTTGAGATAAGCTGTTCAAACAAGATAAGCTTTTTGACCTATTCACCTCATAACACGTGCATGCACAATACATTTACCAGACGTACTAAACCACACAGAACCTGAGAATTTTCGCAGTGGCTAAACTACCACTTCTCCTTGGTCAAACTAATTTTGTCACAAAGGCTCATTAAAAAAAAACACAACAAAAAACCCCACCAAAGCCAAGAAAGTTAAAGGACAAAACAGCACTGACTTAGGAACCTAGAAGACTGTGAAAGGCAAGGTTATACTTCACTAACACAGCCCAACCTTCTAACCTTCCATCTCTGTATTTCTGAAATTGTATTTATTTCTTAGTGAGTCCTCTTGAAAAGCAAATATCAGTGCCTAAGAGCAAAATAATGGTGTGATCCTGTGCAGAGCTGGTGGTCCTCAGCACTCACATGCTTCAGAACATGGGGTTCTGAAGGCAGTGAAGGCTTTGAGGAATTTGTGCAGTGTAGCTGGACAGTTGTTTTCTAGAGGTTATGTAAGCTAGGATGGAGATGGGAAGGACTAGAAATGAAAGGAATGGAGACCACGGGTAGGGAGAGGAGCTGGGAAGAAGAATATGGCAGTGGAGGAATCTTGAAAGATAGCTGGAAGCCACCGAGCAGATCAAACAGCCAGCAGGAGCCTCAGAAGGCAGCCCTTCTTGGATGGCCATCTGCTTTGAGTATGATTGCTAGTAAGTAAAGAAGCAGGAGCTTCACGTAAAAGGCACTGATGGAAGTGCTGCATGCACAGTCCAAAGATATGGGGAATGTTTCTCTTGACATCACACATTTGTGCCCTCACTGGGTGAGGGGGGGGGTGGGATGAGAGACTTAAACCTAAAATGTGCTAAAACCTTTCCTCCTGATTTTTAGAGATCTTTTACTTGGAAATACTTTTTTTTTTTTTTTCTACTTAGTATAGTAGCAGTTTTCCTACTCAACTTATATACATTACTGAACTCTGTTCTGTTTATGAAAGAGAAACTGAATTTAAATGCATGTTTCTTCATTTTACAAGTTCATACTCAGCAGGAAAAAAGAAATCATGGGCTAATAGTTTACTTACAAACATGTCAACTTTCCTGTTGGCGACCTGCACAATTAGTGATGGGAGAGGGGCTCGTTTGTCGTGCAGGCAGGTGTTCACTTACCACTGAGAAGAAGCTGATTGTGCCGATATGAAGCTGGCAGCTGACCAATGTCTTCTATTCTATGGCTCATTACCCGGGAAAGGTGACCAGTGTGATAGAGGCTTCCCACAACGATGCTGTGCAAGTACATGGGTTCGATGAAAGAGCTGAGAAGAGCACCTTGGAGCCCAAGGATGTTCCATCTGGAAAAGAAATTCAGGAGAGAGAAAACACATGGGTGGAGGAATGGCCACAAGAGAGCTGCCCTGGGAAAATCAGCAAGCCAACATGTGGGTTGGAGATATGAGGGGTGAAATCTTCCTGTTCTTGTACTATGAGGCATGAGGCACTGCACTGACGGATTATGATATGCCTTTAGGACCAATTCCCCCAAAACAATGGTTTTATATTACTATGATGCCACTGACTCAAGGGACATATTTCTGTCTTCTTTTATTGCAAACACCAGCTTCCTGTGGAGACCTATTTTTATACATGCATTTTGGTTTGACTGAAGATCTTTTGGCATGTATTTAGCAGAATTTAATTTTTTTCTGCATCCATATTTTTTACACTTACAAGGGTAGAACTAAAATAAGTGCTTTTGTTATTATATCTTTCTTTATCCTTTATCCTGTATTACTACCATCCCCAAGTTGTACAGCCAAGATGCTATATGACTTAGGTCGAAGGTCTTGTGAATAATTTTTGAAAACCTCATAGACTGACATTTCCTTGCACAAATGGTCAGACATATATGAAGATATCTGTAAGAATGAAATTCTGTTCCTGAAGACAAAGCAAGAGTTACGTGCTAAGGCTATGTATTAGTAACCAGCAGCTTAACCTGCTCTAAAGTGCTCCTGGTAATAAGCATATATTGCCTTGTTGCTGTCTCAAAGGTCCAACAAAGTGATGGTGAAAACCTTGGGGCCTTCAATTTGTTAATGACTGAGTTCGTTGTTACTGCTGGTTGATTATTTTCCAGAACAGTTCGTCATTTTAATGTCCTATGCATTTTACATCATGCTAGGCACAAATACGCATGGATGCTCTCTTACCCTTGGATAATATTTTATATGTAAGTTGAATGCTGTCAATCTGTCTGAATAGTTTTGAGTTCAGGAGTTCAAACTGAAAACTCTTCGGAAAATGTAGTTTTGCAAAGCATATTTTGGCTCATTAAAAACCAAAATACTGGCAACATTTGGAAATCCATAGCTGACTGAAGAAAAGGAAAAGAGGTGCCTGCTATTTAGGGCAACATCCAGTAACTGCCATGCTAAATAATGTGTTTAAAGCACAATCTCCATCAGCAGCAAGCATTATGTAGCTAATTTCTTACATCATTGTTCTTTTCATTAATTAACATTTCTCAACTGTTAGTGCAATTATTGCAGTACCTCCATGCTGTATGTCTCTTTTCATGATTAATAAGAAGTCATTATATTTCCCTTTCCTGAAGCAGTCAATTAACACAGAATACTTTCCATTAATTACTGAATGTTTAAAACCAGCATGCTGTACCTGGAGAGCAATCTGCTCTAAGAACCTGTGACACCAATTGCTTTAAAAAGTTCTCTTTAAATTTTATTCCAAAAACACAAGCAATTTAGCTGGCTATATTAATTTGCCTCCGAAGCAGGGCTGTGAATGAGAAACATCTTTTAATCTCATGCAAGAAAAGGCAGCCATCTGGCTGCTGAGGATTTCAGAGTCAGACTCTCCCTGTCTCCCTCTGTAAATGCAGGTCATTAAAGTAATGTGTTCATCTACATAAAACTCAAATGGAATATAAAAGGTAATATTTATATACAAACAATTTAGTCCCACAATTTAAACAGTCATTGGTTTTATGAAACATTTACTTTAGTAGATCAGATTTGCATAACTTCAACTGGGAAAAAAGTGTGGTCATTCCTTCAAATAACATCACTTTTAAAGGAAAGAACTAGCTGCCTCTTTGAATAAATATCTTATCATGATGCAAAATTAATAATGCAGGCTCAAGAAATAGAGTTGAGCTCAGATAACAGCACTATGCTTCAGATCAGCTTCTGAAGATGATAAAGAAATTAGACAGTGATATCTTTGTCCAGATGGAAATTTGTGAGATCTTGGTTCATTTGACATTTCCTTAAAAAAAAACCCTTGTATATTTGATTGAAGGAGAGAACGTACAGCTAAACAGAAGACCAACATATGTTCAACACTATTGGAATTTTAACAATATGCACATCACAAGAAATAATCTGAGCTTTATTTACCAAAATAGGGGATTGTGTTCAGATCATAAATTACAAGGTAATAGTGATTATTTCATTTAAATTCATTTAAGGAACCTGCCTTTTCTTTAAAGAAATTTCTTTGCCTAATTCTGAACACATTCATCCTAGCATACAAAGGGATTCAGATGTCGATGGAAATACATTATTGGAAATCATGGCATAACCACGATCGGGTCAGCCCCTATGTGTTAAAAGCATTTCATAAACAATTCTCATAATGCTTCTAAGAGGTAATACCCCAGTTTCATATATGGTTGGAAATCAAGATGGAAAGGCAGTATGATTTGCTGAACTCTGCAGCATTATTTGGCAGCAGAGCTAGAGTCCACAGTTCCTCAGGAAAACCCGTCTCAAAAGAAGACCTAGGCAGGTTTGAGGGAACATGAAAATCATATGTCAGCAATGGTGAGTTTTGACTTCAAGGTATAAATAGCTCCAGGACTGATTGAATGGAGGGGTCACACCAAAAAAACAAGGGGACATATGGGTCATGAAAACAGCTGTGACTGATGAGAAGTGGTGGTGTAAAAAGAGACTGTCCCAGAACTAGATAGCACTCTATGGTATAAAGGGCAGAGGAATCAGAGGAGGTGCTGACTGCGAGAAGACAAGGTTCAGAGGGGAAAGCAGCTTGGAAGCCTTACTGGCTCTCTCTGAGTAACACCAAGGCTACTCCATGGTGGCAGTGGGGAGACAGGATGGGGGAGATGGCACCGCCATCATTACATGTGATGAGTGACATGCTACTGGTTGCTTCCTGCCTTATTTTGTTAGCATCCATTCAGAGAAGAGGGATGGGAAAACAAAGAAGCTTTGTTTGCAAGTCTGGCCCAGTCTCAGTGTTTGGATGTTTTTTTTTTTTTCATTCTGGAAAGCAACCCTGAGCATATGCATGAGTCCCACCAACTCCGACCAAGTTTTCGGAAAAGAGCTGTCCTGCAGTGAGCTGCCAAGCAAAACGAGACCCTTGCACTGCTGTTCCCATCCCTCAGAGCACAGTAAAAGCATGTTGCTGATGGTGGAAGTTTTCACTTAATCACTTTGTTTCTATTCTGTGGATAAAGAGACCTACTTTAAAAGGCTGCCAGTTCAGCGCTTTGCGCAGATAATAGATTTAACTGAGAAATACCTACAGGAAGGTCTTCTGGGTCTTTTGTCCTGTGTATCGTTCATCCTTTGACCAACAAACATGAATACACTGAATTGTAACAACTAAACTTGGCCCTTAGATGACTGAGAACTTATAGGATTATTTGGAGGTAGATGATAGGGAAAGAGCAACAGTGAGACTATCCATAAGGTTGTTCACTTCTGAAGATGTGATTTCTCCAGAGCCTGATTTAGGTGCATGAAAATAGCTGTGTTCCCATCTGTAACAAAGTGCACACTTCAAATGCAGCTTTTCAAAATAAAATTATTATTCAGAGCAGTTCAGTGTTACATTTTGGGTCCTTGATATATCAAAGCAACTTTTCTCCCTATGAAGAAATGTGCTGGATCATTCTGAATTTTCATAATTGTGAAGGATTTTAAGGGCAGCATTCAAGTCTGTGCATCTTTTCAATAACTTATACACTGTGCACTTCTGAATAACCCTTCCAATACAGAGAAAATCAACCCACTGCTCCCTTAGTCACAAATGGTTTTAAAACCCCCCAAATCTTCAGCAAGCAGGATCAACAAAACCAAATGTCTCTCCTTTTCACTTACGTATGGGAGATTTTGGTGCTTTAAATGGAAGGAAAGCATACCTTTCCTTTTGTTCAAACATCGGATATTACTGCACTATTTACAAAGACAAAATCCTGCGTCCAGTTTCCAATATAGATAATCCTTAAGTCAATATGTTTTTCCCTGTTTGTCAATCACGGAAATGCCAGGGACGAGTAGGAGCAGAGCCCAGAGCAGGCAGTCTTTTTTCAATGAGATGCTGTGCTCTCCTGGCCCCACTGGGCACGACAAAACTCCATCTGGCTCCCATGCTCCTCATTGTCCAACACCACTAGGAAGGCATGCAGGGAAATGCATCCCCATGTCATCCCTGAGTTATTTTCAGCATTGGCTGTATGATCATACAAAGTAACATCATACGAAATGAAACGCTGGTGCGTGCCAGCCCTCAAATCCCTTTGAGGCTGAGATGTGGGGAAATTGGCACTGCTGATTCAACAGAACATCTCAGGGAAAAGTGTCCACCTGCCACTGAAGCTCTCTGAGACTGAAGTGCCTCCTTGGGACCTTTGGAGACCTCAGCTGATGAATTTCAAAGTTCATTTTGTTAGGGCTTTTTATAAAAGACACACTTTTTGTGGTCATTATTAAGAGCTTTAAGTCTTATCCACTTGACGCGTTGTTAACCTCCCGTACCACAGTTTCTTTTACCAATATTTCTAGATATGCTTCACACCATATAAATTGTTATTCGTGGTGGTCTGCACTCAGCAGAACACCTGTGGTGTTCCTACTTATGTCACCATTTAGCTATTATTGGTTAGGAAACTGGAACTAGTGCATTAGTTTTTGATCTGTATTTTAACAGTAGGGGGTTTATATATGTTTTCTGGAATATATCTTGTGGTGAAAGATTGAAATTGAAATCTCAGTC
Source organism: Numida meleagris (assembly GCF_002078875.1). Lineage (NCBI taxonomy): Eukaryota > Metazoa > Chordata > Aves > Galliformes > Numididae > Numida > Numida meleagris. The sequence goes on from NC_034410.1 coordinate 9,848,336, forward strand.
ACATAGAAAGAGGTTAAGAGGGAGAATTACAAATCATGTGTACAAATCACCTCTAATTGAAGATCTTGCTGTGTTAATTGATTTTCATTTACATTAATATGCAGCTTTTGAAGTAGCTTTTCTTAAGAGTTACCTCATCAGGTCTTCTGTTAACAATGGCTCTGATCTACAGGCTAATGCTAAGATAGATCTAATAATGCCAATTTCTAACGCTGACTTTAAGTCTTGCAGTATTACACACTACATTTAAATATGACTCAGTGTGCCCAAATCATTTTGTAAAGGGCCTTTTCAGATTTCCACTGCTAAAACCTGAAACAGTACTTCAAGACCACATCACCTTGCAATACTCTGAAGATATTCTCAGAAAAGATTCTCCTAGCTTGTGGGCCCACATCATCCATAAACTTTCACCATGGGACAAGAATAGACTGTCAGGGCTGTAATACCAAATTTGGAGGTTCTTTGTTATTGCTTATGACATTTTACAGGTGAGGTATAATTTATATGTTCTAAGTCCTATTTAACCTCCAGGCTTAATGCTACTGTTTCTGTGAAATACAAGGAAGATGATGACCATTAACCTGGTGGCAAGAAAACACACAGTCTTTTAAAGGTGACCTTTTGAGAAGCTGTAGCAAGAAAACAATTTTAAGGCCAAAGCTTACAATGTACACATTGAATTCTGGCTTTTATTTGCTGTATAAAGACAGAGTTTGTGAAGACTGTTTCCCTCAAAGCCTGCGTAAACACATCCCTCAAGCCTGCACCCTGCACAGGCAGCTACAGATTGGCAGCTGGCAGATGCCAGCTTCTGAAAAAGACTAAGTGCCATGTCTCAAGCATTTACAGATATGTCTGTACACTATTAGATGCAGGTTGGATGCACAGAAAGCTGGCATCTCTGAAGTAAATACAACAGCTAAGATATCCAGTGAGTATGAACATCCTCTGCCCTGGCCATAGCGTAAGAGCTCCAGTTCTTTTGTGGAGATGAACCAAGGAAGAGGGTCCCAGGGAAGAGCTGTGTACTGCAGAACTCAAAGGGACACCCAGATAAGAACTAATTTTTTTTTAAGTAAACCTTGGCATTGAATACTTGGACTTTGATCCTCAAAATATCTTTCATACATTTGTATGGCAGTGATGTATGATCCCAGAGTGCTGGTTTTTGCTATGAGTCTATTGTTTTGTGGCGGCCACCTCCATGTGCTCCCAAGTGCCAAACCACAGGAAATGGTCATCGTTAAACCTCTTTGTGCAGCTGTCTGGGAAAAAAGCTGTTATTATGGATTGATGGATGCTAGGAAAAAATGATTTCTCCAGTTTCTCTGCATGGAAGAAACACAGTGGCATGAGACTAGGGTGTGAGTCAGCTCAGACAGTCTCTGTAAGTCTGAAGATAAAGCTTAAAAAATAGAAGGAAGTTTCTGGACTGTGAGACAGACTTCCTGTAAAGGACCATTGTATGAGTGGGTTTGCTTCCACAAGAAAAGTAGATATTTTAGGGCTGTGATGTTGACCTAAGACATCTCTGTTGATATAAAGGTGTTAATACAAGTTCTGATTACCATCAGGAAAATGTTAAAGTACTCACAGTTTCCCCAGACAGTTGCTCTTTTTCAGAATTACTTTGCTCATGACATTGCTCCTTTTTCACAGTGTACATTATAGAGGCAAATGAAAGTCACAATCCTAGGTGTTAGTGTAACTAATGAATTTTGGGTATAAAGAACATGGCTGAATCCTAAAATGTGCAGCAAGAAGGCTGAACTGACTTCAGCCGCACTGTGAGACTCATGGAACTTGAATGTAAAAGCCAACGCTTTCCCAGGGTGGGTTATCTGGGTATTCACAGAGCTCTAACTTTAAATTTGCACATATAAATGCATAGGTTTTTAAAGCCAGAAGGAGCCACCAAGATCTAGTCTGACCTCGTCTGTAATGCAGTCACAGAATTTCACCTCATAATTCCCTGCCTGAGCCAAATAACATGAGTATTCATGCCAGAAGTGTTTGTGCTTTAATTCAGTAAGGGAATGGGTATGATACTAGGCTGTTTATCCTGCTATCTCAACACAGCCACAGAACTCAAATAATGCAAACCAAGCATCAAATCCTTTCAAATTTGTGTTGATGGTAATAAAAATTGCTAAATTCCTTTGAATAACAAATAAATCTGATTAAATCGCTCTCTGCTTGTGGCTATTCTATGAGCAGGAAAGAACATAAATTGTTAGGTACATGATTTATAGAATATTACTCACTTTTCTGGGTAACTCTATTCTTGAGTCTGATACTCTGATAGCAATGTCCTTTGCAAATAATGCAAAATGATGTATATTTTAACAGCTACTGGTTAGATTCTCAAGGGGAAACATTCTCTAATAGCCCAGTGCTCCTGAGGGGCTTTTATAAGCAATAAAATCCAAAGCATACAAGTCAGATTTTTTGTCAAATCTTGGTTATACAAACATGAATTTCAGCCTCAGAGATTTTTTTTCTGTTTGTGAGACAAGTCCACATGATGTGAAAACAAATTCCTGCATCCTGCAGACTTTTGAAGAGTCAACTGTCTGTGTGTTAGAGCAAATATTTGGAGTCTGAAGAATGACACAGAATCTACCTTCTGGTCTCTTGAAGGGTGTAGATGTAGGGGGGAAAGGGCCCTCACACAGCAATCTCCTCGTCTGTTGAACTATTCTCCTGCTTGTACTTTCTATGGCCAGAGAGGAAAAACATAAAAACCAGCCCTATATGTGGTGAAACAAAGGTCTTTGGCAACCTTTGACTTCTCCTTATGAATGAGAAGGATAAGAAGGACAAAGATTGATCAGAGATCATATTTAATATGGTAAATTGAAATTTTGGATAAAGTTTATTGAAGATGCTATATCCCAAACTTTTCTCACAACTCTTTGCTAAGCCCTACATAACATTTCTAGCAGCCAAATTCACTGACAATGTATTCATCTATGGCCTGCCCTGAGGGGACTGCTTATTTTCTGCCATGCAAGAGATTTTTTTGGTGACTGCTTCCTGTATCAGTGCTTTGTTTTTACTAGTGCAGTTATTCCTGGACCAGAACTCATGAACCCAGCTGAAAGTGTGACCCAAAAATGTGTAGTCTGGAGCCTGATGGAAACAAAGCCACAGAACCTAGCCTCACAATGTGACCACAGGAGAAAAAGTAAGGGAAATGTGTGAACTTGAAACGTAGCTGTGGTTGAGAACATCTCTAGAAAGCTTTGTTCACTTGCTCGAGAGGCATCAGAAAGATTTTCAACAGTCAGCTCTGTCTTCTCTACATTACTGAATTTCTCCTCAAAAGCCCCACTTGGATCCCCTTTGCTGGTTTCCACCATTTATCATCAATGGAGCTCCTTGTGCCATACCCATAAATCATCTCTCCCATGATAATTTCCTGACTCCATCCTTCCCCTTTACTAATAATGACCATTCCCTCTTCCTTGAGTTTCTGAATCTCTTTGCTTTTGTGACTGTTTCAGCAGTTTTTCTATCCACATTCTCTGCACCAGAGCTCTTAACCTGATCAACAAGCAACCAAGGAGCCAACGTGCTTGGAAGCGGTGAGTTTTGCAACACAACCCTACCACCATTACTACAAACATTGTTTTTCCCTCTCCTTTTCACTGGGCCTTTAACTGTCCCTTGTGAGAGCAAATATATGCTGTTCAAAGCAGGGATTAACAATTGTTGTTTTTTTTTCTTTGTTTTGTACAAGGAAATCCCATGCCCAGTTGAATTACAGTGCAAAATATCAATCGCAATAATTCATACAACACTGCAATAATATCAACGATGAGATGTGCATTTTTTTTTTTTATTATGGAAAATATTGTGATAGATTTTTTTTTCCTTCACAGACATTAAGGCTATTTAGATATGAGGCAAAAAGGAAAGGATTCATTGACTGTGCTTAGCAGATGCGCTTGGAGAAAACCCAGCTTCTGAGAATGTGTGTTAGCGTCAGCATCCCCATCAACAGCAAAGGTAACACTATTTGCAAAGCTGATATTTAATTCACTAGCTAATGACATCCAAAACCACAGAGAGTGCAATATTTCAACTAATAAAGTTGAATTTGTTTATTTTTTTGAGTCTGAATTTGGAAAACCCAGCTGCACCTGAAAAGAGTGAGAGAGATTTCTGAAAACTGTTTGGGCTTTCTGTTATCTCTTTATGAATAAATGAAAACATGATAGCAGAAGATGCTCTTTATCTGCCATGTAAACACAATATTTGTGATGATTACACTTAGAAGAGTGTGGATTTTGTGTTCTGTCCTTTGAGCCTGTTAATATTTCCATTTGCTAGTTCAGTTGTACATTTTTCTGTTGAAAAGCCAGGCTTTGCTAAGCCTACATAGAAATTGAACTTCAGGAGGTCATTCAGTTAAAGCTAAGAGAAGAATTTATGCCTTTACATTAAATAAAAACATTATGTTTTTTTAAAAGATTTTGTTGATCTTCAATAATTGGACCAAATTCTGGGCTGCTGTAATTTGAGTTCTTAGGCATGATATTCCAGCAGAGAATTCTGCCATAATGTTTACATTCTCACAGCTACAATGTGCTGTATTTTAAATACAGAGCTTCCCAAGGAGGTGTTGGAGTCACCGTCCCTGGAAGTGACCAAGAAACGTGTAGAGGTGGCACAGAGGGACAAGGGTTAGTGGGTTTGGGGGTGATGGGTTGATGGTTGGACTGGATGATCTTGGTGGTCTTTTCCAACCCTAACGATCTTATGATACTATGATCTTAAGCTAAAACACATATTATATGGATTTATGTTATGATCTAAAGTACACATGTATGTATAGGTATGTAGTAATAATATAGTATGAATCCAAATGCACATATTTTGTTTTCAGTTTGTGATAACCTTCATTTGCTATTAGTTAATACTGAAAATAGAGAATGGCAAGTATGTTGATGTTTTATGTACCACCATGGAATAATTATGAAATATTTGTTATATTGAAATTATTCTACATAAAAATATGTTATATGTACAAGACAGAGCAGAGAGCCACAGAGGTGGCTGTGACATGAGAGCTCTGCAATGACATTCAAAATAGTAGCAATATTCTTAACAGCACTTAGGGCACTTTATCAGTGCAGATGAGGTCAGTTTATCTGCACGGTGGTTGGTTTGCAAGTTTTGCAGTAAATGATCCAGTAAGAGCAGAGCGTATGTATTTTATTTGCATACTGAAATTCTACTGGCAGAAAATGCTGCAAAGAGAGTTTATATTTTTGTCACACTGTAAAGAGCAACTAATGACCCATGGAGAATTTGGGAGACCATTCTATTTACTCCACCTATTTATAGGCTCTATCTTTGCATACAAAGGGAGTCTACGTCAGCACCTATGAGCTACTCCCCATCAGCAGCCAGCATCCTCAAACTTCATTTCCACATGCAAGCAGCTTTGTGATGCATGCACACGAGGTGCTACGGTACCTGGCAATTTTGTCTGTGCAGGACATGGTGATGAGCTGCTCGCCCAGCAGCACGCCGTCCCACGTCTGAGCCGCGTTATGGCACCGCACCGGGATGGTTCCTTCTCCAGACTCGATCTTTGTTCGGAGATGCCCTCGATACTTTCTCACTATGTGCTTGCTGCTGTTCACTGCACAAAATTACAAGAATGGCAATTATTAATTGTTTTTAGATGCCTTTTGAAACTAAGAGGCTATGTTGATGCCATAGCTTGCATTTGCAGAACCACCTGTGGACGTTCTTGAATCTCAACGCAAAATTAGATGAGACTGTAGCCTAAGCAAGGAGCACAATGGAGAAAAGATGATATTTCCTAGCATGAGTTGCTTCTCACATACTTGTAATTAACATACACTGAGGTCAAGTCACCATTTCCTACCATGTTTGAAAAGAATAGAGGCATGTGGTTTTTTTTTCTTAATTTCCCATGCTAAATGTTTGGAATTTCTAATGTTTGGAAAGCCTTGCTTTAGTAACTGCGATCAAAGCTTCACCTGCCCAAGCCAACTCAGTCCAATAGCCTGCTGTGAAACTCAGTGGCCTTTTCTGAATCATTTCAGAACAGAGCTTCTGGTTTGCTGTCAAGGAATTTCACTGAAATTTCTCAAAAGCTAAAGTTTCAAACTCTGGGTCTAAAGCAAATTATAATTTGACAGTTATTGTTTGCCTAAATTCCCTCAGTAGTCTCCCTAATGGGAAGCACACTATTGCCCTGTGTCAAATTGGTATCTCTTATGACTTTGCCATCCATTGCTTCAGTGATACTGCATTTGAGTATGAGGTGGCTGCCTTTGGGGTGGTGCAGGGCATGCAGCTAACACACCTGTCTTGTGCTGCAGGGAGCTTAATTTGCAGATAATAAATAAAGTATTTTGCTATCATTTTTATGAAATGAAAAAAGTAGGAGTTCACTATCAAAATAACTCTTACTCTCTTATACTACTTATTTGCTGCTGGATATTTTGGTTGTAAAGAACAGCAATGCTAGAAATGAAGCAAGGACATCCTCTAGATCTGCTCAGTTTCACCCTCAGGGGGTTTAACCAGAGAATACTTTCTGCATGCAGCAGACCTTTCACATTGCAGCCCAGAGGAAAAGAAGGAAAGGCAGTAGGTACATGGTGACCTCTGCCTTCCGAGAAAGGAGTGCTGCTTCTACAGACATGAGGCTTTTGGACAGCTTCCAGATCTCTGGTGTACTTTTCCATGGCCCCCTGCTGGATCAGAAGGTTTCTCCTGGTGAAGGTGGTGCTGCTCAGCCTGTGGTGGCTATGTTGTTGCCTAGCCTCTTTCCTCACATTGAGTAACACTGGATGCCCCAGGTTGGCTCACCAAACCTCCAGCCACAAGCAGCGGGGGCTGTGGTGCTCACCTGGGACCCACTCTCTTCTCATCCCATTCCTCACCATCTTTTCTTTGTATTAATGCTTCCTGCGCTTTGAGCTCTGGTTGAAGCAATTGATTGACTTTGGCTGCTGCCAATAGAAGACTTACAAAATGAGAAGAGGAAAATAAATCAGTTTGGCCCACGGGGATTAGCAAAGGCAACAAACACGTATAGAACAAACAGCAGAGTCAGCTGTGACCTGCCAGCAGACGCAGCGGCTGAACCCCCACAGATCATTTCCTCTTGAATGCCTTCCTTCCTTTTTAAGACTCAAAATAGGAATCTGAAGGCAGGAAGCAGGCTGGGCCAGCTTGGATGGGATGTCCGCAGCAGAAACCAATTCCCACTCAAACCCAGGCCCCATCACACCTACTAGATACATATCTGGTGTTCCTCATGCAGCATCATCCAGAGGATGTCTGCCGTGCTGCATGTGTATGGGATTATCTGTCTGGGAACTGGTCCATATTTTTCTGGGGACTCTGCAGGAAACTTTGAAAACATGATTTGAGCAGCAGTGAGCAGCATGTTTTATTATTAAACAACAGAGCGGTGGGGAAGGAACCATGAAATTTGAACAACAAAAGGAGAAAGTGATTGCTTCTGTCTAACAAATGTGTCTAGCTGTGCAACAGAGAGAAATGTATGGTGAAACCCCCTTTGCCTCAGCCTGCATACACCCAGATCTGTGGCATGACAGAGCCAGACTCCCTCCATGGGAGCAGTGAAGAGTGACTGGAGGCTATTGCTGTTTAAATTGGAAGAAAGTTTTACTTTAAGCAAATTGGTTCTCTTTTCCTAAGCTTTCCCGCAGGTAAAATGAAGATAATGATGCTTCCTTGTTCTGCAAATTCATTTAAAGGCACTGCTCAACAAGTATTGACGAGAGCCAGATGTTATGCTTTCAATAAAGATCTACAACAGGATTCCACCTGCAGGAATACCCCTAGGGTAGAAGGATTTTTTAAAACATTTTTTCCCCCATCTTTTCTTGGAAAAGTATTTTCTTTTGCTAAGCATCTCTGTCCCCATGTCTGACCTCTCTCTGCATCCACCTTGCCTCCTCAGCTCCGAGCCCCCCTGTACATGCACTTGTACCCTTGATCTCTCTGTTTCAAAAGTGGTTCACCCTACTGATGCTACGATGTTTTGCATGCAGGGGGACATGCAGCTGCTGGGGAATTTTAGCGGCCAACTGCAGGGATGAGCAGCTCATTGTGTATCTGACTTTGATTTCACTTCATAAATATTACCTAGGGAGGGGCAGAGGGGGAAAAACCATCAGCACTGCCAAACACTGCTGAGCATCTGGGACATTTAAAGCATAAGCCAACAGTTTAAGGGGAGAGCATGTGAAACTTTTCTGTGAGTTGAAGTGGCTTTACTGATCTGATTTTATTTGTCTGTTTTACAAGACCCAAACTACTCCAGGTGTGGTTGCTACTGTAGCATCTCAAACCTGGCCTGCACATACCCAAAGCTGAAAAACAAAGTTTTTTAAAGCATTAAGAAATGTCTGTGACTACACAGATCATCTCATTTTCCAAATGCTCACATTAACTCAGCCCATGTATCAAACTTTGCTCCCTTAATGCGCGCAGTACCCACGGTGCAGCCAAGCGGGCAGCATTAGCTGATAGGATTCGGGCAGCTGGGGCCGGCATACGCTCACCCTGGGATGCACTCCCACAGCACCGATAAGGGGTTTTAGCTGCTCAACTGCTATTAAATTCAATGAATAGGGTGTGACTAAAACCCTCTGCTGTGCTGCCTGTCTCAGGCTGCTCACATTACTGGGATAGCGGCACACATGCTGCAAAAAGATCCCTAGCACGCTTAGGAAATACTAATAACTCAGAGCTCCAAATGCTTTCAGAATGACAGTGATTAAATAAATCCAGATTGGCAATTGCAACACGCTTAGTTATTTTTTTTTTAATGTAAAATAGTTAAATAGTGCAGGAAGATACAAATAGTGAAGAAACAAAAAGATGAGTTTTGTGTGTTCTACATAGACTCCAGCACGATTGCTGGTAGTAAGAGATGCAGCCCATGTGCTGGCACAGCCTGCTATGGATCATTTTAAAGCAGCTTCAGAAATATATTTATTTGTGTAACAAAGCCACAAACTACAGCCGACTGCTGTTCTGCTGTTCAGTATGATCAAAGCATCAGAGACTATGAGCATTGCTGATCTTTCCTGTGCTGCTCCTCCAACTGCTTAATCTCAGCTAATTGCAGGGGAGAAGGCGTCTGAGGATGCCACTTCAACCAGAACAAAATGTCAATTTAAACCAGAATTGGAAAGGACAAATTTAAAAATCATTTGGAGTGGATTTATGATGTGTGCTGTGCTCAGATGTGGAAATTACTCCTGAGAGTTGCTAAAATAAAAAGATGCTGGATTATTAATTATTGGATTATAAATGTACACAGGTGGCTTGTATTCAAAGCAGCATCTTGAAAGCCACTGATTTCAAGGCTTTCCCCTTATTTTCACATTTTCTCCAGGACTTGTTCCAGTTCAAATGGTAATGAAAAAAGCCACCTCCATATTTATTATTTAGCTGAAGAGTGAAGTGGAAATGGACGGTGATTAAATAGAATCACACGAGTAAGGCTCTGTCTGAGATTTTGCATGACTGCCTCAGAGGTTCATTTTCTATTTCCCTGCTTCAGTGGAGGCTGTTTGCTCCTCATGAAGGAAGAAATAAAACAGCATATCTTGCATTTTTTTTTTTCCAGTGCTGGACCATCCATTCATCACAATGGTTTATAAAGCTTCCTTAGAGTGGTATGAAACAAAGAGGTGGAGAGAGAGGTGTTAACATCTTACTGCCTTGGTGTCTTGGTGGTTACTGGAGGTGTGTACTCCTCAAGCTGATGCGGGACAAATGCATGATATTGCAGTTTCTGAAAATGCTGAAGTGAGTATCACAGCACACTGAATGCCTTAGACACATCCGCTTTGCTGGGAGGGGTGCGTGGCCAAATAAATCTCTGCTGTGGTGTGCTTTAGCAACCGTGGGAGGGTGAGGCTGATATGTGATGGCTCAGCTTTGGAAACTGAGAAACTTTAGAGATATTCTGAAAGGAGGCTGGGTTTGGGAAAAGGAGAACAGATCCCTTCACAAAGGACTAAGTTGAACTCTGGCTACTGACTGTGGGATTCATCACATCAAGAGCTAGGCAGGTAAAGGCAGTGGTCTTGCATGAGGATCTGTGGAGCTCCCACTGCAGCAAGTGCAGGGATGTGTCCTTCCCATGGGAAACACATACACCCGGCTTACATGGATCAAATGTACATGCAGGTGAAACCCTTAAAGTCCAGACATGCTTTTAATTGCAAGCAAGGAGGTCTGTTATATCTGAGTGCAGCTCCAGGAAGCTCTTCTGCACCCTCCTAGAGAAGAAAAGCATCTACCATGTTCAGTTCATATTTGGGACTTGGACCATGCCATTAAGACAGATATGCAAGTATAAGTACTGAATACGAACCTTATCCAAGAACTCCTGTGATTTGTGAAACTGAATTTTATTGTTGAAATTGAACTTTCTTATCTTTTCCCTCTTCTGTGTGCCTTTCTTGGCTAACATCCTGATTTTGGACAACAATCAGATATCCCACGGCCTGGTGGGTGATATATTTAGGATGCTATTATTTTCCTCATCATTAAGCTTCAAAAAGCATTTATGAATGTTTCTACTTTCATATTTTTTTTAATCTGCTGATATTTTCAGGTGATATACAGATAAGGTACAGATAAGAAATCAAAGGGAATCTGTCCATTCATAGTACATCAATATGTGGCATTTAATCCATATTATTGATGGTGAGAAAAATGCAAAGTTTGAATTCAAAAGAACAGAAAGGAAATGACTGCCTCAATTGTCCTATATCAAAATGTTTTAAATGCATATTAATTAAATGAGCAAAGTGCACCACTGTATTTTAACGAAAACTCTTCATTTTGAACCATCAAAATAAATTACGGAGATGGAAAAAATGGAAACATCCTTCTCATTTTAAAGGAAGGGAGAAAGGAATATGTCCTGGAAGACATATTAAGGTACATACAAGGTGAGGAGGTGATCTAAGACAGACAGAATGGCTTCACCAAGGGCAAATCATGCTTGAACAATCTAGTGGTCTTCTGTGACAGCATTGGTGGACTAAGGAAGGGCAACTGATGTTCTCTACCTGGAGAGAACTGCACTATCTCTACACTGTCCTGCACCACATCCGTATCTCTTAATTGGAGAAGAATGGATTTGAAAGCTGGACTGTTACGTGCATAAAGAGTTTGTTGGATGTTTGCAGCCAGAGGGTTGTGGGCTGCACCAAAAGAGGGTGGCCAGCACAAGAAAGATGTGGAGATGTGAGAGTGAGTCCAAAGGAGGGCCACAAAGATGGTCCCTTTCAACCCAAGCCATTCTATGATTCTATGATTTTGGACGAACTTCTAAGTGAGTCCTTGTCTGTCTTCAAACTTTTAACCCTTGGGATAGAAACCAACCAATGAACCAACCAGAGAAATACATCAAAGTATGTACCTTACAAAAGAGTTTTCCATAATGTTTTTGAGGAACACCTGGGATCAAAATAGGAGTAAATAATTAAAATTATCTTTAAAACAATTTGTTGACAACCAAATCAAGCACAGAGAGCTACAAATAACCATTACAGGCAAGGAGGAGTGAGCAGTTCTGGATCAGGCGTGGAAGAATTCCTTCATGCCACCCACAAACCCAGTCTACAGACTCCTGCCTATTCTGGGCAGAAATGCATCAGTATGTTGAAGCCACAAGCACAGGATCCTTCCATGGAATTAAGATTCTGTGCATGTGGCAATCAAGGAAAGTAAAACTTGAACACTCCAAGATTATTATTTTTAATTACTAATTGCTTCTCTCATCTAAAATTAGATGTGCAATGCCATTGCTTTTGAAGTGCAGCTGCCCCTGGAGAGAAAACTCTGGAGTCTTGGCAAAGGGCTGCACTGGTGTTGTGAAACTCCATCATGGAGAAAACTTCTGCCTCTGAAGCCTTCATGAGACTCTTCACCAGCCACAGAGGTAAATTAGATGGTCTCCAGGTCAGCAGCTGAGAATGCAGTGGTGGGAGGCTGTGTGGGGACAGGAAGAGACTTGGCAATTCACCTATATCCTAAGCTATACAAAATATATCTTCTGCCTATTAAAAAAAAATGGAAGAAGTTTTTCTCTTACAGCTGGGCTTTATCTTTCAAACATGCTTTCTGTAAAAAATTGTCAGCGTTTCTGAAGTTGCCCATTTGGTGGCAATTCTCTCCCTTGGCATGTTTTAATCAAAAAGATTACACATACACAGAGGGAATGTGTTATTCATCATAACTCTCTTTCCTTTATCAAAGAAATAAGCTGTTATTCATGTGAGTTTGGGATTTCTGTTGTTGTTTGGAAATAGGCATCTTCCAGAGTCATTTGAAAAAAATGTTATGAAAGAAGTCAGCAAAAAGTGAAAACAGGAGATGAAGTCCATAAGATAGAAACAACAGAAAACTGTCAGTAATATTTCTGTATTAAGATGAGCTTCAGCACCCATAAGTTTTCTTTGAGCCTTAACAGACTGTGGCTTCTGCTGCATCCCCAGACACACTGGAATTCAGCTTCTGGGGCTGAAGACGATGATTATTGAGTAAAGTCCTATGGTCTCTGAGTGGGCAAATTGAATCTAGGTCACCAAGAAATGGTCCCTGTTGGCCTTAAAAATCTATGAATTGTAATTACTAAATTATCCCGAATAACGAATATTCTGAATAGTGTTTAAAATATACACTGCTTTCCATTTCGGTACTTTAATCTGAGCATTAATTATCCTTCCTCAAAGTTGTGACATCTGGACACCTTTTACTGGATACCATTTTATGAGTATGGAAATAGAAATAGCCAGAGTAAAGTGAGTTGTTTGAGGCTAGCTAGAGAAGCAGTAGCACTGTTATGGTTAAAATTAAAATGTGTTAGTTGCTTTTACACAGCTGTCTTACCCCAGAAGTCTAAGGACTTTGAAAAGTCCCACAGAGATCTTAACTGGACCCGGAGGTTCTTGACAAGCTTTATAAAACTTATCTCAAAAGCTTTACCTGTGACTTCCACTCAGTGGAAGAGTTGGACCAAACTAGATCTAGACGGATATGGTTTTTATCATTGAAATTTTTCCCAATTATGATTTGATCTTTTCTGCCCCAAATACTTGTCACAATCAGGTGTGCATTTCAGTCCCTGAACTCTAGTGGACTATTGGATTTTGGGGCTGGAGCTGGAGCAGCTATGTCTTGGGACATGTGGTCGTTTTATCCATTCTGCAGAGGATATTGGAACCCTGGAAATCATGGACAAATTCTATCCATGCAGCTTGCCTGGGTGAAAATTTCTATTGCTATTCTGAAAGCTTCTCAGCCATGGCCTTTTGCTGAGTAATGTAGTTTCTATCACATCTGAACATTGCGTCCAAATGCAACTCTGTACAAAGCAGTAAAACCCAGCAACAAAGCAAAATCAATAAATACAGTGCCATTCTCTTTTGTGATTCAAGTATTCTGTTAAGTTTTGGATATGATTATAGCTGTGGAAACCTGTTTTCCTGAATCCTAACAAACACAGTTTGCTTTATATGAAAACCTTTCAATACTCTGGCAAATGCTGGCTTTGAACTTTCCATAGTTTCCAGCATATTCTTTCTCTTTGCTGAGATAGACACTCACTATACAGACACATCCCAGATAATCTTATTTTCTACTTTATAACTCCTCCTGAAACAACAAAACCCAAATAAAGAAAAGGCAGCCAAGAATATTACAAGAGGGATTTGGGACATATTCAATGCATTGTTAATGCCAAAGAGTTTTCTCATGATGTATCAATTTTGACAAAGTTTTATAACTGAGACTGAAAAGAGGGAGAGTGGCTAAATCAGCTAATTGTCAATTTCCTGAAGCCCTGATCTAGGGCTTGAGAGATACAGGTTCAAGCTTCAGTTTGAGTCTAAGTGTTCTTGAATGAAAAAAAAAAACACCCCAAATTAAAATGATGTGTTCATTTTCTACCTCTAGTTAGTATGCCACTAACCAGGGGACATGAACAATATGTGATACAATCCCATTTTCACACAATTTCTATATTTTAAAAAATTGCCTGAAAGGTTTTGATTTCTTCTCAGAGATCTGAAAGTCGTCCATGAGGTGGTAATTCTTCAGTCATTTTATAGAAAAAGTCCACTAAAAAGCTTAAATAACCAGTCTGATGGAGATAAATAAAAAATGAAGCAACAGCAAACTTTCAAAAGATGATTATTTGGTATCAAAGCTTTAGAACTTCCAATGCAGCAAAACCAGAGCCTCTTTCAAAGGTCCATTATATGGTCCAGTGTGATAATACCAACACTAAAACCACCTGTCTTGTCACAGTCTCACCTCACTCAATCTTCAGCCTTTTTAAGCCAGAGGATCAGTGGTTTCCGTGACAGATTTATGGATAAGAGATGAACCTGGGCATTGGCCAAAGGTCCAGTACGGCATGCTGTTTGGGATAACAGACATCTCCTTTCGATTACCAAAACCAATGGGATTTCCACCACTCAGAACATTAGGACCAGATAATTCTCACTCTGTATTTACAGTGCCTCTGGCACTGCTGCTTGAGTGTTGGGCCCATCTGAGCATGGACATGTAGCAGCTCATGCTTCTGCAGATCTTCCCTTAGGCAGCACTAGAAAAGCTGCAGAGCTCACAGCAAAGGGCATGGGCCAATCCCCACATTTGCTCCTCCCTACCCTCTGACCTCAACCTTTCGTATTCTCCTTTCTCTGTTCTCTTGCTCTGATGCGGCTCTAGAAGAGTGAAGAGTGAGTAGGAGATGCTGGAGAAGGAAAAACTTCTTGCAGTGCTGGAAGAGTTCAAGCTGCTGTCTGCAGGATTTTTGTGAGGCGGGTCGAATGTTTCGGAAACTGGATGAAGATGGATTCCAAAGCTTTCTAAAGTCCTTACCTACTCCTTGTAGGCCTTACACTGCTGTCTTCTGCCCACACCCTGGCAAAGCTGAACAATACAAACTCTCCAGATTTCCCATTATCACCATGGTCCTCCTGTTGCAGAGTCCCACTGATCCTTCTCCACCACACTTCCTCCTCCTGAAGCCCTCTTGCCCACCTCTTCCCGCAGAAGAAGGTTCTCCCTTGGACTTTTGTTGGATGCTGGGGAGAAATCCAGCACATCTAAACCTGGGAAGGACCATTGCTCAGACCTCAGGGGAGCAGAAGACCATGGAACCTGGGCTGGGCTCTGTTGCTGGCCTCCCCCATTGCCCCCAGGAACACACGTCACATCTGCTCCCAGCCAAGAGTGATGTGTGTACATAATGGAGAATGCTAACCAGACCTGATACAACTGTGACTGTAACTAACTTGAGTGAGAGTAGCTACAACCTGAAACAGCATTTCAACAGTGTGAGAGGATGGTGTTAGGTTGCGTGTAAAGATGAGTGCTTTCAGACCTGAAGACAAACATAAGATCTTTGGCAGACCATCTTCTAGTCAATTGAAGAAATTCCTTGCATTTCCTCTGCATTTACATCGGCAAAGTGAAAATATTCCATTGGTAAAGGCAGGAAGGGGCCACTGCTTCAAGAGGACTTGATCTCAAAGGAAGCTGACAAAGGGTGCCGTGCTTAGGCCCCCAAACCCAAACTATCTGGACCATCTCAATCTAGCCTTAATGAAATGAAAGGACATTTTCACCTCACCTTTAATAACCAGTTCCCAAGCATGTGAAGTAACTCAACAGCTTCATGCTGTGTCTGTCCTTTCTGCAGCATCTTATACATGACAAAGAAATCTGAAATGACCACAGAAATTCATTTAGTGCTGCAATTATTTCTCCCAAGGCAGTGTTTGGTGTTAAGGCCTGCAGTGCTGTATGTATTTTTTTCTGTCATGT
The DNA here is from genome assembly GCF_002078875.1 of Numida meleagris. Lineage (NCBI taxonomy): Eukaryota > Metazoa > Chordata > Aves > Galliformes > Numididae > Numida > Numida meleagris. The sequence continues at coordinate 9,864,221 of NC_034410.1, forward strand.
TACTTCCGGGCATGGTTCAGTATGATAATGTTTTTTTTTTAGTTCCCCCAAGATATTGTTCTGCTCAGTCATATGAAAAATAGGAAAATAATGCACCTTCATCCCAGTTCCACAGACAGGTCATTCATCACTGTAAAATCAACTTTACAACCTAGGAGGAAGCTGCTCCACGCTCTGAATAGCTACAAATTTCCAAAGTGTATTCCCAAGAGGCAGCAGGCCAGCAGTCACAATGGAACTACAAGATACCTGGGAGAACTTGTACATTGAAAACACTGTTCAGGATGACAGAGAGTTATCCTTGATTTTCCTAACAGGAGCATATATCAATCTGTTAGAATTTGCCTTTTCCAATAGCTACAGATATCTGACTTCTTTTCAGCTCACTGAGTTACTTAGATGGTTCCTCTTGAAATACTTTTTCCCCCTTATCAAGAATTTTTTTTCCATTTAAATAAAACATGGGATTGGCAGAAGGCAGAGATTTCTTTCCTGATCTAGTGAGTGGCAACCACGGCAGGAGGTTGGAGCTTGATGATCTTTAAGGTCCCTTCCAACCCAAGCCATTCTGTGATTCTATGATTCTATGATTCCCCTTGCACTTTTGATAACATTTACCAAAATCAAACATTTTGCGTGTTATTCTATCCCAGGTGGTATCGTAAGTGCCCTCAATGTATCTGCACCCCTGATACCTGCCTGCAGGACTCTGAATGCAGAGCTCTGGGGCTGAGAGTCTCCTGGCAATTGCAGAAGATAATTTGTGTCCATCAGCCAGAGATGGACAGGCTTCTTATGTGGCTCCTGCTTGAATCTGGCCCACTTCAGCCACCCTGTCCAAGAAAGGTCTTTCAGGGAATCTGGTTTGGGGATTATATACTGTTGCAGTATCTGGATCAGCCCCATCTGAACATGGAGCGCTGAGTCTCTGGTGTGAGCAGGAAAGCGCACCCTCAGCTTTGAGGGTTAGCAGAGAACATTTTGTCTGAGAATGAGATGTAAAATCCAGCAGTCAGAAGCTCAAGCAGGGAAAGCACAGGGTTTGCTTTAAGTAGACAGCGCAAACTTGTCTTTTGGGCACTCTTTAACTCCCCAGCTTCTACACAAACTCCAGTGTACATCTTCTCCCCATCATATCACCTACTCTGGCAATGATCCAGCTCATGTACTTGCAAGTGGATCCTGTTTAGATGAGAGCTCTGCCGAATGCGTGTGTATGAGAGTTTCAACACAGCTGTAGGTTAATAGGCAAGCAGGAGGAAGACCCCGTGTGGAGTGGATGCAATGGTGTGTTTCAGACCTAAAGAGAGCATGGGATGAAACAGGAGCAGGGCTATCAAAGAGTCAATGGTACAAGGCAATACAGCATGTTAGCAAGAGATAGAAAAGCAGCCCAGGGGACAAGAATGGAGACGAGCCCTGGGGCAGATTCTGTTTGTCTCTTTGGCAGTCTGTGTATTGAAAAAGAGAGAGCGTATCTCTAGGAGAGAGAGGGATGAAGAGGTAAAATCCTGCCGGGGAGGATGAGTGGAGAAGTTGAGAATTTATTAGCTCAATTTTTAAGCAATTCATTTTCCTTTTCAAGAGGTTCTTAAAAAAAAGAAGCCAACGAGTCAAGAAGCCTAAATTAGCTAGGAAGGTGCTTCAGCAGATCAAGGGCTTGATTGTTCTGTGGTTTGCTTTAGATTCAGGAAAAGGTGTAAAATATGCAACAAATATCATAGAGCAAGCTGTCCCCATGGCTGCAGCTGCAGCTCATGAGCTGGAGTGTGTGAGCTATCAGAAGTCAGAAAGCCAGGCACAACTTGCCTTCATATACACAAAGAGAAAAGGTAATGGAAAGTGAGATGACCTGACCTACAGCACTGATGTTGCTTCTTCATGACATAGCGCATTACACCCTTGTGGCTGACCTTGGAAAATGAGGAAGGAAAGAGAGTCTTGGGAAGGAGACTGGATTAGAAGGACCCGGGACAAATCCATACAAATCCTCACAGCAGTCTGAAACACCGTTGGTATTTCCCACCCTCCTGTTCCTGACACCACTGACCCTGGCTGGTCTCTCCTGCTCTCTCCGACCCAACACCTCTGCCTCAGCCTCCTCCCTGCTCTCCTGGATTGTATCAGCCTCTATCCAAAGATTTCTATCCTCCTGACCTACAGACAATGAAAGAGTTATAGAACTCCTCTCCATGCTCAGACCAGCCCTGCTACAGATGGACTTTGCCTCTTCTTTAGAGCTGTCTTGAGATATTTCAACAAACAAGTCAGCTCCCTCCTGATTCCCGAGGGGCATCATTGCAAATCAATGTGAGATTTGCTCTTTTTGGCCCTAATCTCTTACCTTACTGAATGAAACTAGCATGGCTATGGACTCCTCAGCCTCTCCTGCTCTGCACTGCAGCCATTCACAGGAACCACAGTAAGGCCAGATTCTTACACATGCGGCTGAGTTGGTACCCAGCACTATCCAGCAAGAAATAAACTGGGTTTAAAGTGTATGCTGGCTTATCTCCTCCCTCAGCAGAATAAAGCTCATAAGAAGAAAATGTGAGGCCTCCCCAAGGGTGCTGGGAAGACACGGCGGATAATAAGAAATTTTTGGAAGAAGATTTGAGAAGTGGATTTTACTCACTCCCTATATTGATAAAGGCTTATCATGCTCCTTTGCAAAAACAGAAACCACATGGTGAGACACTGTTTTTAAATGTTAATGCATCTTTAGAGAATAATCAGCAATGTTTGATGGCTTGTGCTAGCTCTAGGAGAAGGCTCTTTGTTGTTTAAGAAATGAAACAGCATTCATCTGGAGTTCCTTGTCATTACTGGATGAAAGAAAGGTTATTTCTGTAGTTAAAGAGGAAAAAAAAAGAGAAGATGTGAATGATAAACATTATAAAATACTTATCTTTCCAGATGTCTCTGGGATAATGTGAGCTAAAAGGAAATGCTTATCTCACAGAAGGACAGCTTTTGGCAACATAGCTTTTATACAGAGCTAAATGCTTCTAAGAGCATAGGACAAAGGTGGAGGGAGCTGCTTAAAGCAGTGAAATGCAAACCAAGTGGTGCCCCTTCAATCCTATTTCTGCATCACATTGTAACCTTCATTAAGTCACACAGACCTTAGTGTCTTGGTTTCTTCACTGGGACAATAGCTGGTGTAATAACTACCAGGAAAAGCATTTTCATGGCCCCTGCAAGCTCACTCTGTAAATGCCAGGAGTTGCATGAAAATACATTTTACGGCAGCTTCTTACATGCATTGTCATTTAAAGAAGCATTCCCTCATCAGTTGGTAGTATATAGTCCTGGATAGTCTGCTGCCATTCTTGGGAATGGCCCACATTTAAAAAAATAACAGCAGTTTCTGGTGCTTCCAATTCAGAAAACATGAGGACACTTAATCAAACATAAAGCCTTTTTTTATCTCCTAATATGAAAGTGTGAGGCCAAAATCAGCATTCGTATTTGAAATTCATAAACACTTGCTTTTAATTTTATTTTTAAGATGATGTCTGTGTCTCCTCTTTTTGCTGCCTCATCCGAATTTGTCTATTTGCTGCTTTCCTATTAAAATTTCCTTGCTTTTCTTTATTTTATATGCCCTACTGACAGAATGTAGAAATCACATCAGTAGAGGAAGAGTACTTCCTTTCTGAATAGGTGCATTCTCGTTTCTCGCCCCAGCAAGCTGTGCTTTCACACATGACAAAAGGATTCCAGTCTGGAGAGAATAATGCTTAATCGTTAATAAATAACTCCTACAAATAAGAACCAGGAGTGAAACCACGATCAGATGAATTTTCCTGTGAGGCAGTCAGGTTGTTTTGTGACCTTGGATGATTAATTTTACATTCCTGCGTCTATGCTTTTCCCTCCACTTATTCTTCTGTCTTGCCTGCTTCACATTCAAGGTAGTCAGGGCAAGAACTATTCTTCATTATATGTACATTTAGCAGTGAGCACTATGAGTATTACAGCACAGTAAAATGCATGTAGGAGAAGTGATACCTCAGGATAGAGATAAGTGTGCACCTTGTGAATCATGAAGTGGATCATAGAGTGACAGACATCTGTGACAGCAAACCACAGTTCTTTTGAGTCCCTTGTTCTTTAGTGTGACCACAGCCTGAGGCAAAGGTGGTGCAGAGGGTCTGTAACTACGATGTGCCTCTGCTGTAGTGGGACAATGGCAGGAACATGGATGTGTGAGGGGCTGGCATCATGAGATCACTGGGGAATGTAATGGAGGCGAGATATTTCTTCACGGCCAACATGCTCTGCAGGTCTCTTGGTGGCATTCAGACTGGCTCAAGGCCTGAGTTTTTCATCTCACTTACAGGATCACCTCTAAAGGATAACTCCCTATAAAGTCATGTTCCTGTTTAAATGTCACAGATATAGGCCCAGGCACTCCAAAGACTGACTGGCAGACTCCATCTAATTTATCTGCCATGCAGTGACGATGAAGTTGATTTGACCCAGGCAGGATGGTCTGGGAAGGATTCTTCTCACAAGCCTCTTGACATTATTCACCACAAGGGCAGGTAGCATCTGGAATGAACTTGGCTATCAACCAGCGCTACAGGTGCCTGATCTCATCTAATTGCTCCATCTCAGACTCCAGCCACTGCAGTTTGGGCAGTTCAGATTTGGCATAAATACAGCCCTTGAACCCACTCACATTGCCTAAACCTCAAGAAAATTCATGCAGCCCCAAACGCATACACGATTCTCTAGTCCAGCCCATGGCTGCGGCTCCAAGAATCTGTTTGATCATGAGGACCCTTTCCAAGATGTCTAATGATTACTGGGACTGGGATTACAGGCTGTTGGGAGTTGCCCAATAGAGCCATGGAGCCTCAGGCAGGTAGAGAAATTCGAGTTCTGCCCAGCCTCGATTTTCCCTTCCAGTATGGGGGAAGGAGCACCAGCTGCACAGACACACATGCCATGCACCTTGCAGTGTCTCTGCTCTCAAGCAAAACATATTTTCTGCAAGCAAGTCAACAAAGAAAGAAGGACTGGTCTTAGAACAAACAAAGAAACCAACAATAAAAGGCACAAAGGGGAAAAAAGGAGAAGGAAATATTTTCTTCTTACAGTCAGTTGTGATTTCGTAGGGGGAGTTGAGGCGTGCGTCCCCACAGGGCGAAGTGCTCACGTACAGATGGAACAGGATGTTCTCCTGCAGCCTGTAGCCTCCCTCTTTTAATCGCACGAAGATTGATCGCTCCCAGTCTTCTCGCCGTTTGCTATGATCACAAAAGAGGTTCCAGGTCATTTGTTACACACCAAATCAGAAACAATTCTGCTCTTCCTATCTGTGTTTTTTCTCCCTGTTTGTTTGTTTTTACTAGCACCAGACATCATATATTTTGCCTGGTGACAAGGAGAGAAAAACAATAAGTGAAGAAATATTTGAAGGAGGTCAAAACTGTCAATGTGCTTTGGCTTGTTTACCTGGAGTCTATTCTAAAAACAAAGCACAGATGAATAAACACATTGATTTTAAAGAGGTTCTGGCACATGAAGAAAGACAAAGTTCTCTTAGACTCTCAGCTGAGCAGATCAGCTCTGCTCATTGCTGTGCCCACCCACGTATTTAAATCCCATTAATGTGACCACAGCCAAGATGCATGTTTATATGCTCCTCTGGAAAAGGTCGCTAATGAAGCACCCAGAGTTTATGACCCAGACAACCACCCCGCTCCCCGGGCATTGTTCTCCCTCCCTGCTCAACCACAGCCAACCACGAGCACTCCGTCTCAGCCAGCAGCACCTCCTTCTCACTTGGTGTTTCTGGAAACCAGAAAGCGTCCTGAAAAGTGCAGACCGAACTTGCACAGGCTTCTTCTTGGCTGAGCTGAAAAAGATACTTACTGAGATGAACCTTTTGTCTGCATAGTTGTTCAGCAGCTAGATGGGGACACAGCGCTTATGTTCCATTAGCAACAGCTACCCAGGAGGCCCAGCCCTCCCCATCCTGCAGTTTGCAGCAACAACTCGCATTAGGGCTATGCTGCGTGTGTTTCTCAGATGATTTACATGTGATTTCACTGACAGACAGCTGCTTCTGATATGTACATTTGGGTGGCAATTATCATTCTGAAGGTGAAAATGTGATCAGTGAAATTCTAATGACAGATGCTGATGCTCTGGTCTTTCCCTCAAAAATTCAAGGGCCTTTTTGTAGGAATGCCTCCGAGTCTGCAGGTGGTGGTTTCCTAGAAGGCTCCTAATAAGCCGAAGCCCTACCCATTTAATTCACACCAGGACAGCCCATCAAGTGACACAACTCCCGCTAGTCTCTGCGCCTTCCATCAGTGCAAGCAGAACTGCTTTTACCCAGCCTCAGAGCAGCCCTTGAATTCCATCCAAGCTTCCTCTGCCTGTTTTCTCCCGGTGCAGACTTGGTGTTATTGAAGCTGTTTGGCTGTCACTCTTGCATGCTTTGGGTGTTTTGTCATTTTTCGATGCTGGGATGCGTTTGCTGTCAGGAGGAATTTACAGGCACATTACCTTGCTGCCAGGGGCAGGGAGCAGCACCGCTCCTTCCTTCTGTGGGCTGCGGTGGAATTTCCCAACTGCGCTAATTATACCATTGCCCTGATACTGCTCTCTGAAATAATAAAATACCTACAAATTAAGTCCTGCTGCTTGGACTTTGGAGCAAGTGCAGTTGGTTTTAAATAATTCACTGCAAAATCAGCTGGGAGAACACAGAGCTGTGCAGTCGTGGCATCTGCTGTGATTATGTTAAGCCTTATTAGTGCCAGGGCAGCTTGCTCTACCTGGAAACAGTTGCTAGGTAGGGTTGGAGCAGTCATTTTTTGGTCTGAGTTGCAGGAGTTCACAGCAATCAGCATGCATTCTGTGACTGTTTCTCATGGATTAACCTTGCACTCTTCCTCATACTGAGAAAGGTTTGCGGCCAGAGTGGTTGACAGATTGGGTGATGGACGGCAGATCTAAACACAAGCAGCTCCAATGAGCTGCCAAATGAACACCTCCATACCACGTATGCTTCTGACCCCTTTCTGGTATGGTTTTCTGGGGGTTGAACTCAAACAAGAGATTCTTCCCTGCCTGGTGGTTGGATGGGTTTAACAATTGAACACTGAGAATATTGTTATAAATGAGTTTGGGATGCAGTATCATCAGCAGTGGCTTTGCAGCGTGCCTTGTTTGTGGGAGGCTTGAGGGATTTCAGACCCCAGTGACGTGCAGGCTGTGTAAAAGTGGCTGTGTGAGGCATGAGAGGCATTTCTGCAATGTCACTTCTCCCCCAGCACTTGTGAATACCATGCAGAGCCATGCTGTAGAGCCATGCACACCTGCACAAAACCATGAAGAAGGAGCCCATAGTGAGCGTACAAATGGAATTCATTCTGTGGGTGACATTAGTGTGTCACTTCCCACATTAGCCACTTTGGCAGTGGCTGAAAGAGCAGAATTTGTTCTTAAACCTTTGCCCGTTGTGATTTATTGCTAGACATTTAGCATTTGAGGAAAATTCAACAGAAACTTTTAAGAATGAGGTAAATTTAATCTTGTGTTTAAGTTCATTATTTAACATGCATGTATGTTTAGAGCTGACAGCAAGAACGTTTTAGTATGTACTTATGGTTTAATATATGTGTTTTCTCCAAAAAAAAAAGAATAGAGAAGCTATTTTTAGCATGTATATGTAGTTATAGGGAGTTTCTAGTGCTACATACATTGTTGGGCATAGAGCACAGCATCCTAGAGAAACTAACAGAGGACTTAAAAAGGTTGTGTTCATTGAGAAGCTAAAAGGAGAAAAATAAGAAATAGTAGATCTACAGCAAGCAGTTGTTTTTTTTCTTTCATGGGAAAAAAAAGATTGACTGGACTGGATGAAGACTATTCCTTACTTTTAAGATCAACAGTAGTTTGCATCTAAATCTCTTGAAGAACTTAGGACAAAATCATCCCTCTGGCACCTGTAGGGCAGCTACAACAGTAAGACTGTTACAGTGTTGATTTATTTTAAGAATAGCTTATTAGTTTTATTTTTCTTTAGTAAAGAAGAATTGGATTTTTTTCTTCCCTACTGGTCTGTTGATACAAATGAACCCACTGAGGTCAACATGAATTTTACAGCCATCATTGGGAGGTAATCAGACTATGATATTTGTGTACCTTTTGATGGTGAATTTTACAGAAAGCTTCTCAAAAGGTCTTTCTCATCTTTCTTTTGTACATCAGAAAACTTGCGTCTTACTTTTCATCTTTTCCATGAAAGTATCGAGAACTTGAGGATTATGGTTGTCATAAAAATGAAGTCTGGGAGGGGTAGGGGTTTTAATCAGACTGGTTAGAAACTGTCAGGTTTTAGTTGTGCTTTTAGCTTTTATTTAACTCAAGCTCCAGACAATGAATTGTTGAAAGAAAGTTTCCTTTTGAAGTATTTGTCACTCTTGCTTCTTAGAGAGGATAAAGTTCCCATTCTGGAACTCTCTTTCAAAAGAAAATTCGGAAAGCTGCACCTCTAAAGTTTAACAATATGAAGAGAAAGAAAAAACGTAATTTACATATTGCTGCAACTTTGGCTTGAGGATAGAATTATTCCATAGTTCACACATCTGAAGCTGTCACCCTATACTCTCTTTAGAGCAATGGAAATAAATTACCCCAGTACATGGCAATTCATCTTGCTTGCAATAAATACCCTAATTAGGTCTGCTGAGTCACACTCCACAGGTGCCCATCTCTCACTGCTGATGACATAGGAGCCTTGGGGTATCTAGTTCACACTTGGCTGACTAACTTGTAGACATCACAAGCAAAGTGTTATGAACTAAATTCACCTCAGTGAATCCACTTCCCCTGGACATTCATTCTCTGATCTGGCCCTCGCTCTCTCCAGCCCCCTTGTCTCTGCTCTTTCAGGCATTCAAGATACATTTAGAGAAGCAGAAGTTTTGCATTCACTGAAGTCAATGGCACTATTTGTAAATGCTGGACAAGTGGTTCCTTTACAATGATAGTGTCACATTGAAAGATAAGCCTTGTATTGGAAATTCCTGAAGTTTGAAATCTGTGCATGGAAATCAGTTTGAGCAGGCAGGATCAGAGGGAGGACAATATGTATGTGATGAATAGGGAATACTATCTGATAGAATAATCTTTCCTGTTTCATAGGGAGAGAGGGAAAATTTAAACTCTTTGAGCCTGAGATGTGTACTACGCTTTCTTTATATCATCTTTTTGGTTTCAGTTTGTACACCACTCTGTACAACAGGTTCCTGGTCCAGGAGAGGACTTGAATTTGGGCTAGGTCAATGCAAATGCACAACAACGTAGAAGTCCCAACCCTGAGGAGCTACTATGCAGGGAGTCAGAGTGACTCTGAATTAACACATCTGTCCTAAAAAACTGTCTTAGCTATGCAGCAGCACCAAGTGTCTTCTCTCCCAGTGGGAGTAGTGTCTCTTTTTGTAAAGGAAAGGGGTAAATGTGATTTCAATATGCAGAAAATCCATTTTTTTAAAAGTTCATTTTGAATCCTCCCATTTTCTCTCTATATGGTGAAGCTCCCGATGATGGTGTAAAACTGAGTGTAGCAATAAGTACTGGAATTGGAGAATATATTACAGCACACAGTTTTGCTTCCACATGGACTTTAAGAAAGCAAAACTTGATTTGACAATATCTCTATCTCTGTCTTTCAAAGCTGCTTAGCCTTGACAATTTTGGTTGAGATTTTTATTATTTGTGCCGGTCAGAGAAGCGGTGATGTCTGATCTTGACTGAACAGGGAGTGATTTGAAGTTATTGTGAACAGAGCTTGTGCTGCACTGAGGATTCTCTTAACAAAAGACTGTTAACATTGATCCAAATAAAATAATAATATGACTGAACATGTTAGGGATGTGAATCAATACAATAGTTTGAGATACAGTGGTAACACTTGTTTCCCAAGAGACTGAAGCACAAAGCAAGATCTAAGGTTGCTACACTGCTGAAAACATAATTTAATGTAAACTTGACAGCAATTCAGATTGAAATAGAGAGAATATTGTTTTTGATTAAACCCTTCAAGGCTTTTGTCCTCCTTTGTTAGCCAAGCTCATCTACTCAATATACTTCTCTCTTCAGTTCCAGCCTGAAGTGAAAATAACCACTATTCCTATTATCAGTGCTCTGGAGCTGACAATATTATAGGGGCTCACAAGAGTACACAGATTAATCGTCATGCCTGTGACCTGATGCAAAGCCTTCTGAAAACAAAGGGAGTTTTTGTACCAAAGTTAATGTCCTTCAGATAAAATCCCATCAAAATTCAAGCAAGAATGGAGGGAAGAAGTATGGCCTACAGATAAAGGCTTTTGGTTTTCTTTCCTTGCTTCCCTCTATACTTTCTTGGTTCCTTCCATATAAGTAAACGTCACCTCAGCTTGACTTCTGCTTGGATATCATAGGATCAAAAAATAATCCAGACAGGAAGGGACCTCAAATCTCTAGACTAACCTCCTGCTCAAGTCAGGGTCATCTTTGAGATTATTTAAACCAGATGGCACAAGACTTTATTCCATTGGGTTTTGAAAACCTCTAAGATGGGAAGGAGACTGAACAACTCTGCTGGGTGCCTTGGTCCACTGCTCGTCTATTCCCATGTGGACAATTTCTCCTTATATCCAGACTGAGCTTCATTTAAGTGCTGGCCAGTTGTCTGTCATCTTCACACTTTGCATGTCAGTAAAATCCCCAGCTCCACCTTCCAGATGACCTCCCTGCAGGTACTGCTGGGTCAGCCATCCTGTTTCTCCAGGTGGATGGAGGTGATTAGTGAGGTCCCAGGACAGACCCTGGTGTTACCCTACTTGTTAGGATAGTCCAGGCAGCGTATGAACCATTTAAACAGTAACAAGGTAAGTTTGACTGAAAATAGAAACAATAATTCCTCCATACTAACTCTACATGATATAACTTTTTAAAACTTCATAAAGAGGGAGTGAGTGAGAGCATTTTGTACCTTGGCAAGAAGTTTACTGTACTATTAATTCTGTTTGTTTCTCTGGTGAGTCAGTGAAGGCATTAACTATCAGTAAATCACTTCCTTGAGGTATTTCAGCACAGCAAATAAGACAGGAAAATGTGTGCAGAGAGCAGAATGACCCCCTTCCAGTGTCTGGCCAGTGACTGATGTTAATAAGCTTGCACGTAAGGATTTGTACAAAATCATTAGGCTTCATAAAACACAACTTTATGAGTCATGTCTAATTGCTACTGAAAGGAAACCAGGTAAAGTAAAGGAGCTCATGACCCAACACTCCAAACTGTCTAATACTCACTTTGTGCTGTACAGTGTATTGGTCCTTCATCAGCCAAAGACTCAGAAACAATGACATAAAGAAAAAAAATGTTTCAAGTGCTTGGAGGATGAATCTATGCCACTGAAGGCCATGTAGCATTCAACAAGCGTCAACAAAGTTCATTTACCTTAAGTGTAGCTCCAGCTGTGAGTAGAGGAAGTGAATAAATGCCCTTCTTGCCACAATTTCTGCATGGCAGTCGTTGACCACAAGCCCTTGGTCATTAATGTATTCCCCATTTATACATTTGGTACCCGATGACAGCACAATAACCTGAGCTTGCCTGATGTCCAAACCTGTAGAAAGAAAAACAAACAGGCTGTGAAATTGCCTGGAGGTGAGTATGATATCATAACTGTTAAAGTTCTCACAGCCCACACTTTGATGTGGCTGTAGAAACAGCCCTAATGGGATGCTTGTTGAGGTGCAGATATGGCCTTGGAATATGCAGGAATCTCACATTTCAGTGTTATTAGTATAATAAGGGCTCTATTTCAGTCTTGCTGCTAATTCCAAGATAAAAGCTTGCCACGAAGTTTACTTGTTAAATCAATAACTACATCCTAGCAGTGCACATGCTGTTGAGAGGTAATAAAGATCTCCTGCAGTGCTGATAAAAATGGCCAGGTTTTTATGAGCTGTTGAAGACATTTTCTGGTGGGAACACACACTCCCTGTAATGTTAGTTTTCATTGCTGTTGCACTAGAAGTGCTAAATAAAATGCAAGTAACACTTCTGGAACTGCTCTTTAAAAATGTCAGAGAACAAACAGATCTGATTCTCAGTACAGTCTCCTTTTTGTTTTTCCAAGAGCAGCTACATCAGTGCCTTTTCTGCTGTGGCCCCAGAGATGGAGCATCCCTTTCTGAGATTGGCTCCATCCACTGTCTTTCCAGATAATGGTGAAAGGAAAGATGTGCCTTTCTTGGTGCAGTAAGGCACTTGCTAGGATTAAATACTCCTTGCTTTGAAGCTGGTGCCAAATGCTCACAGAGTTCAGCAGGACATGGGTTTCATTGAAAAAGTGATTCATTCAACCCTGCAGACAATTTGAAGGAAGAGCTAAGAATGAACTTAGCCCAAACTGAAATTGCCTATTGAACAGCACCTTTCAGAATGCATCTCTCTGAAAAAGAGAGAGCAGTAGAGCAGCTCCTGGAGGAAAAAAAAAAAAAAAGGATTTTTTTTTTCTGGCATATAGGTGTTTCCTCCAGGCATGACAAAGCAGTCTAAGAAGAACAGACAGTGTTTGACAGCTGTACATGCGTACTGTGTGTAGGCAAGCACATGTACTGCAGAGCAAGCCAAACTGCTGGGCTGGCTTGGTTGTGCCCAGGTAGAGTCCCTGAGATACCCTTGGTGATCTGCTTAACCTCTGGCTGCTGCTCCAGGGAGGGGAGGGCATCCAGGACATTCTGAGCCCTTCCCAGCTGTCTCACATGGATATCCATGAGATGACTCAGTGGAAACAAAGCCTGCCTTTAGGCACGAATGAAGCCCTCAAAGTTTTCACCATAGGGTGACTAGAAAAAATCTCACCATAGGCCAAATACTCCAGGTTTTGACACATTTTGCTGGAGAATGAATACAAAATCCATACATGTATTTGCTCTGTTCTTATTTCTGTGATCTGATTTTAGCTGTGAAAAAGCTTTAGGAATTATTTTAAGGGTCAGCAATCTTTATTTTTCTTATGATGAATCTGTTGAGTGGCAGAAAGGAAGCAAAAAAACTGTAGAGATTTTTCAGGTTTCAGGCCATGTTCTCTCATAAGATCCATAGACTGGATCTGAGAAAATAGCAGAACAGACAAGGAAAGAATATTTTAAACATAAAAGGCTGGTGTTCCTGGTAGTGTATATACCAGGAAATGATTTCAAGATTATCTTACATCTATACCAATATGATAGCTACATCAGTAGTCCAAAAGGTTCAGCCTTATCATGACATTGTAGCATTGTGATACTTAAGGGGAAGGTGTAAGTAGATTGAAAGTTCAGTTAGACACATCTGATCTTCTGGTCATGGCATTCTCAGACAGAAGTTATTTTTAGTACTAGTGAAAATCTACACATTGTGTACACCTGTGTCTGCAGTTTCATCTCTCATTACTAGAAGTGTGGCCATAACAATGTTCTTGGGAGCATTCAAATAAAAAACAAAAAATACCCACAAATGTTGAAGTTGTAAGATGTTAGCCTACATGGGAGAATGCAATAGAGAAATTCAATTAAAAAGTGTTTGTGTTTATCTGGGTCGTATTACTAGATAAAAAGTTGAAGTAGATAAATTGTTCAATTTATACAAAGAAACATATTTATACTCAGTACATCAGGATTGCTTTGCTGCTTTAGGGGCACTGCCTTCATGAGAAAAGTAACAGGTTTTGATCAGATTGATGTCCATATATTTAACTGTATCCTTTTCATGGGCTAATCCCATGCATTTCATGAAGCACTGTACAGACTTCTTTCATCGGCTGGAGGGCTCGTGATAAGACTCTTTTTTTTTTTGGTGTTATTTTATTTATTTAGAAATGTTCACAGAGACTTATTTTCCACTATGTAGTAGAAGAAAACCAGCAAGAAGCAGTTCCCTAGTTCAGAAACCCACAAATTCTCCCCCTGCCTTCCTGAACCTGAAGAGCTCCATCGATACTCCTCAGGGCAGTGAGAACTGCCGCTTCCTTCTCATTTTATCCTGACTTTCTGCTCATTTCACCTTCTGAAGTGTGTCCTTCCTTTTCCCCTTTCACCCTGCAGTGACTGTACCAGGCTGTGCAAATACAGAATGAACCATCAACGGAAGCCATTCTGCTCTTCAATGGGTGTATTTACCCATTCCCCATCCCCCAGTCAGCCCAGTGATTCATGTGATGAATTTTAATATTTCAAACACATTTTTTTTTCCATAAATGATCTTCTCTTCTGTTATGAGTGCATGAGGATTGACACGTTCAGTGTTTTCTGTCAGGTTTAGATTTGTTCTAAAAGGAAAAACAGTCTTACAAAGGCACCCAACACTTATTGATGAATGAGAATATAACAGTACCTCTGATGTTGTTTGCTATCATAATGTTTATCTGCACAGTAATAGCAAAGTCTGGTTGGGATGTTTGATTTTGGGTGAATTAGCTCCATATGTTGGCTTTCGGTGACACAGGGCCCAGCAGGTAGTCATGTGTGGACAGGGCCTGGGGTGTCTGCCAGGCCTGGCAAGGTGCATGTGTTTCCACAACATCACTTTGATGTTGCCCAAGGCTGGAGTCAACAGTTTCCAAGAATCTGCAGAACTGGCCTGAGTGTTAAACATTAGAAGTCTCCATGTATTTTTCATTTGCAGCGACAGAAAATATAACACATGTTCCTCCATTCTCAGAAATACCCAAGATTATGTCTCACTACGAAGGCACTCAGAAACACAGGTGTACATGACTTATGCATCAGCTCTGAAATATTTACACGCCACTGGGGAGCCAAATGGAGAAAGTGATCTGTGACCAATATACCACTGCTCAACACTACATGTGAGAGCACCCTGCACTGTGAGAAATGCGTCCAACAGCCTGACAGCTTCCCAGTGTGTTTTGGGGGCATATATGTTAATGGGTTGTTCTCTCACGTGCCTTATTTTGTATGTGCATAGATTTGTAGGTTTACCCCTGTGAAATGCCTGATACTACTTTCAGCGAACGTAGGGGGAATTTGTCTCTGAGAATGAGACTTATGACACTCAGTTGACGGAGGAAAATTTTAACACTGGCTGATCACATTGGCATTTGAGGCAGTATTTCCAGATCTTGAGTCTACATACGTGCTTCAGTGATTCAGAATTAAAAAGATCTTCTACATGTTTCTCTATCTTAAAATAGAAAAATAATTACTAAATCTTTGTATTAATACTTCACAGAATCACAGAATCATGAGATTACAGGGGTTGGAAGAAATCTCTGGAGATCATCTAGTCCAACCCACTGCTAAAGTGGTTCCCTAAAGCAGGTCGCACAGGTAGGTGTCCAGGTGGGTTTTGAATATCTCCAGAGGAGACTCCACACACTCTCTGGGCAGCCTGTTCCAGAGCTCTGTAACCCTCAAAGCTTTTTCTCATGTTCATAGTGTATTACTTCCTAATTTATTTTTCCTGCAGAATACTTCAAATTTCTCAAGTGATTTCTGTTTATGAGCATCAAGTTACCTTCGAAACATTGATTAATTTAACCTCTAGCATGTTTCAGACCTACACAGAGCTCATCTTCAAATTATGCTGAGGAAAGCATAGGGTGTGACAAAATCCTAGCTGGCACTATCAGCCATATGCCACCCTCTCTGCTTTGGGGAACGCATCAGGATATAATCCCAGAGCAAGGTAATCAAGACCCATGTTCTTGTTGAGGGAAGCCAGCCTCAGACTAAAGACCAAGGAATCTCACTGTGTTCAGGTGATTTGACAAACAGGGAGAAATGGGCTACATTATTATGACCTTAACTCCTGACCCACTGATTGTCAGAGTACATGAAGCATTTCCTTCCCTCACTGCCTTGTGTGAAAGTAATGTTTGAGAAGACATTAGGTTAAAAGCAACTAGGTGAGCAATTTATAACATGCACCAGCATTAGGTTTCTATTATTTGCCTAAAGACTCTTAATAGCTTTCAATTTGAAGAGGAAATGGAGCAGGGGAAGGAAAATTGGGGAGATGTGTCAGTGTGCAGGCTGGGGACTGGCTAACAATGCGCACAAGAGAGTGAGAAGGGAATTTGCCACCTTTTCTTTTCAAAAATGGCACTAATTAATAATAGTTGCGTTATAGAACAAAAACACGGTCATAAACACCTCACCCACTCCAATGGCAGATCCCATCTAATGACCTGGTGTGGTAACGAGTCCCCTTAGTGCTCTCAAGGTCAAATAGGCTGTGTCCCTTCTCACAGGCAGGGGAGACCTCAACCCCACTCATACACATCTTTTTGTGTCAGTGATACTCCAAGACTTCACATCATAGCTAAGCAGCTGAAAAGCAACTTGGTTTTATTACAGGCCACTTTTGGTTTGCTGACACCAGCGGTGGGATTCATTTCAGCTATTCGGAATAACATGAGTTTAGATGTCTGTACCTGAACTAATTGCTGTAAACTCTCTTTACAGTCAATGGAGAGAAACTTTCCTGGGAGGTGATTCATCTGGCCTATTTTAGTCTAAGTTACACCTCAGTAATGCCACTTTTTCATTGTGAATTCTGAAGACGTGTAACCATCCAGCAGCAGCACAGTTTTATACACTGTAGATAGCTGCTTGTGGTAAGATTTCTCTTACATACATTCATTCACCAGTCAAAGCTTCCCAAATGATGAGAGGGTCAACAAAGTAAAATCAGTGCCTTTTAATTTTTTTTTCACAGAACCACAGAATCATTTGAGTTGGAAGGGACTCTTAAAGGTCATCTAGTCCAACTCTTGTGAACAGACACCAACAGCTCAATCAGGTTGCTCAGAGCCCTGTCCAGACTGACCTTGAATGTCTCTAGTAGTGGGGCAACCTCTGACAGTGCCTCACCATCCTTATTATAAAAAACTTCTTCCTAATATCCAATCTAAATCTCCCCTCTTTTACTTTGAAACCATTTCCCCTTGTCCACAGACCCTGCTAAAGAATCTGTCCTCTTCCTTCTTATAGCCCCCCTTTAGCTACTGAAAGGCTGCTAGCATGTTCCCCTGGAGCCTTCTCTTCTCCAGGCTGAACAAACTCAGCTCTCTTAGCCTGTCTTCATGCAGAGATGTTCCATCCCTTGGATCATTTCTGTGGCCCTCCTCTGGACGTGCTCCAACAGGTCCACGTCTCTCCTGTACTGAGGACTCCACATCTGGATGCAGTTCTCCAGGTGAGATCTCACAGTGCAGAGTAGAAGGGCAGGATCGCTTCCCTTGACCTGTTGGCCATGCTTCTTTTGATGTAGCTCAGGATACAGTTGGCTTTCCGTGCTGCACATTGCTGGCTCATGGTCCAGCTTCCCATCCACCAGTACCCCCAAGTCCTTTCCAGCAGGGCTGTGCTCAATCCTTACATTCCCCAGCTTGTACTGATAGTGAGAGTTGCTACGACCAATGTGCAAGACCTTGCACTTAGACTTGTTGAACCTCGTGATGTTATCCTGGGCCCACTGCTCAAGCCTGTCTACACTTCTCTGGATGGCATCCCGTCCTTTGACTGTGTCAACCACACCACACAGCTTGGTGTTATCCACAAACTTGCTGGGGTAATTTTTCATTTTCTTTTCCCCACAACAATTGATAATGTATATTTTTTTATATTAATGTCAATATATTCATAGATTTTCATATTGTCCTGAGCTGGGCTACTACACAAACAAAGCAAACAATACCGTCTTTCCCACATTATCTCCCAAAATATCAGTCTTGCAGCCACAGAGACTGAACAGAGTGGCTCAGAAAAAGACTGACAGAAGAGACAGTAAACAAGAAAAATATGTAGATTTACTCAGCAAATAAGTTGGATATGGAGAACTGGATGACATGTTATGGACTACAGTTACGAGCTCAGCCATGGTCATAAATGCAAACTGTCTGCACCCATCTGTTTCCAGACACAGCTCTATCAATAAAACCAGAAGCAGAGTTTTGGCTGGTCTAATTGACGTTTCAGCTGACTTTAATAGAATTACTCTCACTTCTAGTGTGCTGTGATCATTAAGACCTTCCATAATACTGAATTCATAGCCCTGCATATTTATGTGTTGGGAAAGGAAAATCAAAATCAGTAGGTAATTGCAAGAGATGTTGACTGCTACCTGCAATCAGAAAACAGCACTTGGTGACATGAAACTTGGATCGCACCTGCTGTATGTTGGAGATCTTACTTCTGTGAAAATCAGTGGGCTTAATTCACATCGAACAGAATGGAGTTTGTAACTGCTAATGCCAGCATACAACTGAGATCACACTTTGGCTTCCCAGCAGCTGGCACAACACAGAGAGAAACATCAGTCAGTGTGCACGTATCAATTTCGCTGCATGTTTTAGACCCAGCTAGTAGTAATGAAATCTATCTTCTCATTCAGCATGGCACAGTGAAGACAACTTACTGCTTGGAATATATTAATTTTAAATTAGAAAAAATAATCAGAAAAATCAGGTGTGATTAATTAAAAAAAACCTCCACCTCTTTTGTTGGGTTGGAGACAACTGACACAAAATGCTGTGCAGTGAAAAGGAAATCCAGAAATAATGATGGTGTAACATCAGCTCCTGTGAATAATTCATGGGGTACAATTTCATGTTATTTTAAATGGTGCAGTTTCTCTCTTTGATAAGCAATAATTTTATGTTCTTTCTTTACCTTTTTTTTAACAAGTCAGTCAAAAGGATTGTCTATTGTTATCTGCAAAATAGTGTATTTGGAATAATTTTCAAGGCAGCTTAATAGAGCTCTGATCACAGAGGAGTTTTTTTAATCCCTTCTACTCATAGCTGAATAAGTTTAGGTTTCCATTTCACGTTTGTTTAGGGAAGGAAAATTTTTTGATGCTACATAGTTCTGACAAGTCCCAAATTATTTTCTGCTATCTCCTTCCATAGCAGCTCTACCATATCCACAAAATGGCTTCAATTTTGTAATAGGAGATAGTCAAGATATGAACAGGCAGTGGCACAGGAAAACTGCATGACCATCCCAGGGCAGATCCCTGAGCATGACCAGGCTTCAAACTGGGCCACATGCAAAATACTTTTGCGAAAAAGGCCAAGAGCTCTTCTCCCTGCACCCTCCAAAATATGGCTCCCTGGAATTCTTCAAGAATTGTATAGATGTGGCACTGAGGGACATGGTTTTGTGGGCATGGTGGTGATGGACTGATGGCTGGACCAGATGATCTTAGTGGTCTTTTCCAACCTTAATGGGCCTGTGATACTGTGAAAACACCAGGAAATGCACACATTGCTCCGAAAAGGAGCTGAAATATTTGCCTTGTGCTTGCTTGGGGGTTGGTCTATGACTAGCAGTGAAGGATGTCTTCACCCGTGTCCATCAGTCCGGGCTAATTCCAGCTTCCCCATAACTTGGTGATGCACTACACCTCCCTCTTTTTAGATTTAAAGAGCAGTGCCATCAACATGTGGTGAAATCAAGGGACCTGAGGCTCAAGAGACATAGGTGTGTGGCACAGCGTGCTCTGCCCACAGGTTGTGCACTTCCATCACTGGGAGCTCTGTTTTCCCCAGCTTTGTGCAGGGAATAAAAACCACTCACCACTCCAAAAAATGGATATGCAGCCATAAGACAAGAAGTGTGCAGAGCAGGTACAATTTACAGTATGCACTGAGCTACCAGCAGTGTATATTTGCCAGTCATAAAGACTGCAGTGGTAGAAGTCTGAACAACAGACAAACACATGGCTAGCAAATAGTATCAATACAGCAGTTGCTAGCAGGGGAGTTAAAGATATTTAGAGGTGAAAAGGAATGTAGACTTTGAAATGCTGGAGTTGTGCAGGGAGTCCTTTTCTTGCTGTCAAAATACTGTGGGTTACGTGAAAGAGAATATGTTGTATTTCTGCGGGAGGAGCAGGTGCAGAGGGAGCTGTGTGTGGGTAGTCCTGCTGAGGGCTGATGTCTGTGGTGCTCCTCATGTTCCTTAGTCAGAGAGCAGGGGCAGCCCTCTGCCGCTGGAAACCTGATCCATGGTTTTGTACGAGAATGGCCATGCCTCTGCTTTCACAGCTGGGAACGCCCAGCTTTCCATAGTACCTCCAGGCGCTGCTTTGTGAACAAAGACAAGGTCCATTTTCACCAGAAGAAAAATTCCTTTCTGATACAGGGCAGTTTTGAACAGCTCGGTCAGATCTCCCAGTCCCTGTCAAAGAACTCTTGCACCTAATTCATTTTGCAAGATGCTCCTTTGCACATCTTTCCAGTAAATCTCCTTCCCAGTCCAGAAAAGAACTGGGAGGTTGTTGTCCAGATGGAGGTGAATCAGAAAACAGGGGTAAAACTGCAGAGGGCTGCAGAAAAGAGTGACCTAGCCAGAAAGAGTGCAAAAATTAAATGCGAAAGCCTTTGCTAGGCAATACCTGTGAAAGTGGTCTAAGTGACTACAAGTAGCTGAGGGGTACAAACCCTAACGAGAGAGGTGGGTACCAAATGCAGAATTTAGGGCAGTGTGACTGAGGTCCTTGGATGAAATTGCAGAAAATAAAAAACAGCCCAAATAACTGGCGAGAATGATTAACAGTGAGGTCTATTAGACTAGAATGCTTTCCCAAGGTAGTGTTGAAAGCCATGCTGGTAATTGATTCATTCAAATCTAGATCAGAAAAATGCACTCAGGAATGGACTACAGGGAACCATCTTGTACTTGCAGGGAAATGGACTGGTCTCTCCCAGTTCTCATTTCCACGGTCCATTTCTCTCCTTTCCTTAGCAGACAGAAAGTAGAAAATTCCATCAGATCTGCTTCTGAAAAGACTGGAAGGAGATGGTGCTGTGCTTGCAAGCCCCAGTGTGTCCCTTCCCTTCCCTTCCCTTCCCTTCCCTTCCCTTCCCTTCCCTTCCCT